>NC_050579.1:2045000-2094034 GCF_011100635.1 Trichosurus vulpecula
ATCACGTATGGCATAAAACGCAAACAAAAACAATTTCCAAAGGGTGAGACCAAGATGAGGTGATACCTGAACTCAAAGGCCATGATATGGAGACAGTTTCCTGAGTGGGGAAGTGAGGTGGTCAGAGCCGCACCTCCAAGAAGTCATTTGACAGCTCAGTGAGTGGAGGATGGGGGAGGAAGGATGCAAGGCTTTCAATGCTCTGGGAGGTGATGAGAGCCTGATGCTGCAGATGTGAAGGCAGAAATGACTGGACTTGAATGTGTGGAGTCAAGAAGAACACCACGGGAGGAGAGGACGGGGAGTAGGGGAGGGGTGGTGCCACTGAGAGCAACAGGGAAGCTCAGAGGAGGAAGGGGTTTGGGGGATGGTCACTGGTCTGGTTTGGATGTGCTGAGTTTGAGGGGCCTGAAGGATGTTGTTTGAAATATCCAACAGCCCGGGGCTCAGAGAAGATCCAGGAGTCATCTGCACAGAGAGAATCATTAAACCCAGGGGGGCTGATGAGGTTACCAAGTAAGAGTGTACAGAGGAAAGAGAAAAGGGCCCAGGTCAGAGCTCAGGGTAATTTAGGGCTAGTTAGAAGCATGATATGGAAACCAATATAGCAGAAGAGATGGTCACTAGGTAGGAGGAGAACCAGGAGAAATCAGTGTCATGGGAACCGAAAGAGAAGAGGATGCGCAGGACAGGAGGGTTCACACCGTCAACACAGCAGAGAGGTCAGAAGAGAAGTCATCACATGGTGATTGAGGGATCATTGGTCACTTTGGAGAGAACAGTTTCAACTAAACAATGAGTCAAAGATAATGAGAAGATTGAGAATCCAGGAGAGGGAAAGGATGGTGGCCTCTGAAAAAACAGGGTGGATCTGGGGGGGAAAGGTCTATGCTCACCCCTCTTTCCCATCAGACACACAGAATGTGCGCCCATGGGCTTACTCACTGGCCAAGCCCTGAAGAACAGACTCAGAAAAGGGCACTTGTGCTGCCCAGAGGGGCTGAGGTGGCAGGCGGGTTTCAAGATGTGGGGTTTACTTGGGGGCTGGGGCAGGTAGTTTTGTGCATCTGCTTCAAGGATCTGGGTCTGCTAGGCTTGGATCAGGTTATATAAATACTCTGAGGGGCCCACACCTGCCCAGGCCATTTTTGGCCAAGCAAGAATGCTGCAGTTGTGCTGGAGATAAGTCCGGGGTTGATTGGGACTGGGAGAGGGTGGGATGTGACTCATATTCCTGCCCTCTGACTGGCTGACCATACAACCCCTCCGCCCATTATCGGTGCTGTTTTCTGACTTCTACTCTAGAGGACTGGCTTAGGAGATAGGTAATTCAAATCACAAGCAGGTGGTGGGTACATGAACTGAGAGCAGAGAGAGGTAGCAGAAGGCATCTGATCAATGGCACCTGGCAACAGATTAGCTGGAGTGTGAGGGACAGGGACAAGCCATTGACGACTTGGCCATAACTGAAGTCGTCCTCATCACCAAGTCAGAAGGAAGAGCTACATGTCCTGCCATCCCTTGCCGTCCTTTGGGCCTTCTTTGCCTAGACTTAGAGCGTGAGAAGTCATCTGTCTAATCCAACCTCTTCATCTTACAAATGAGGAAACTGAGGCTGAAGTGAAGTGACTGGATCAGAGTCACAAAGCTGGAAAGGCCTGAGCAGAATTTGAACTTGGGATGCCAGGCCCAGCACCCACTGCCTCTCAGCCCTGATCTGTGGCGTCCTCCTGCGCCTCGCATCTACCCATCCTTTCAAAAAAGTTCAGAGATGGGTCTGGAACAATTTCTTCTCATTGGCCGTTGAATGGCCTTCCCGTACCTATTCCTGTACCAACTTCTCTGTCCTTTTCTAAGTGTTTATGAAGCAGCCTTTGAGATCCACATTCTACAATTTTGCCAGGAATGAAGTCAAGCTCACTTCAGTTTTTATAACAACTTTTCAGAGCAGGAGGAGACAGCTGGAACTCAGATCTGTAACAGCTGCCACAGCCCAGGCCTATGAGCCACTGGGGGAGGCGGGAGACCAGAGTTAAGCCTTCTCAGTCCACCCCCAACTGGAATTCTCTTACCAGGAATGGCTCTCAGGCAGCCCAAGAGCACCAGACAACAGGCCTGTTTCTCCCTGACAAGGCCTCCAGTGTTGGGCCAAGACTGGATGGCCAGAGTTGATTTGGCAGCCCAGTATGCCAAAGGGTGATACCAAAGGCTGTATGGGCCTAGCTAGAAGGGACTGGATGAGGCACCACACACACACACACACACACACACACACACACACACACACACACACACTCTTTCCATGTGGTTCTCCAGTGAAAATACAAGAAAAAACCAAGAAAACAGAAAGAGGGACTGGCAGGCCATACTGGGGCATAGGGAGGCCCAGCAAGGATCCTGCAGAAAGGAGAATGTGTCCAAGCAAATGCCTGATGTCGAGACTGACCAGGAGCGGGCCCAGACCCTCAACACTGCCCTTGCCCATAACGTGTGTGACTGATGTTGGGGTTTCACCTCGCTAATGTCAATAAATGGCAATTAGGCACCTTGCGCAGTGTGGCTCAACAAGCCACTGGTGGGGGCGGGTATGCCAGCCTAAGCCACTGCTCAGCTTGAAGAATGATGGAAGAATTTAGTGTTAGAAGGAGTCTCAGAAGTCATCTGGTTCAAGCCCCTCACTTTATGGATGTTCAGTGGCTCACCCAAGGCAGGATCATCGGATCATTGCTATAGAGCTGAAGGGACCTTGGAGGCCCTACCCTTCATCCAGACCAGTGGTGGGGCTGAGCCCCACTCGGCTGCCCTCTTAAGGCCGGATTCAAAGATGCCCATGCTTCTCTTGACCTCACAAAAGGAGCAGGGGAGGTTGGAGTATCCTAACTGTCCTGGCTTACTCAAGACTAGTCAGGTCACATACAAGGCCTCAAATTCATTTCCTCAAACTATAAAGTTTATGGAAAGCAAAGAAGCCACCAATGGACCTAATCACTCATCCAGAAAAATACAGAGGCAGGTACCTTTGGGCCCCTGCCACCTGCTAGGTCCCCATCTTGGTCTGCCTGAGGATTCCTGGGAGGCTGGTGCTCCCTGGGCCATCCAGACACAGACTGGACCTGGACGGCCCCTGGGTGGCTGCAGCGGTTAGAGGCTGAAGGCTGACTCCACTGGGGCACCAGTCTAGGAAGGTCAGCCTCAGCTGGGAGGCGGACGCACAGGGCCAGCCAGCGTGGGCAGAATTCTAACTCCTATTCGCTTCACTCTTCCCTCTGGGCAAAGGGGTCCAGGCCAACCAGCCTAGACTGCCATAGCTGGACAGAGTTAGAAAGAAGGCTTAGAAAGGCAAGGGGCATTGAAGGCTTACTAGGTTGCTTGGACCTATAGGGCAAGAGAACATCAGGAAATGAGTGAGGAAACACTAAGAAATTAAAGGTAGGCTCATAGCTCTAGCCAATTACGACAGCAGAGACCTTGCCAACGATGGTCCAGAGTTTAAGTAATGGCTTTTCCCGTAGCAACGTACGGCTGTGAGAGTTGGACTATAAGGAAAGCTGAGGGTCCCAGTCATGCTTTGGAACTGTGGCGCGAAAGAAGACTTTGGAGAGTCCCTTGGACAGCAAGGAGTTAAAGTCAGCCGATACTTAAAGAAAGCAGCTCAGACTACTCATTGGAAGGTCAAATGACGCTGAAGCTGAAATACTCTGGCCACATAATGAGAAGACAGGACTCACTGGAAAAGATTCCGATGTGGGAAAGACTGAAGACAAAAGGAAAGGGGGATGGCAGAGGAGTAGACGGATGGAGGGTCTCGTGGAAGCCAGGAACGTGAGCTTGGACGGACTTCGATCGGTAGCTGAGGACAGAAGGGTGTGCTGTGACGTGGTCTGTGGGGTCATGGAGAGTCAGACACGGCTCAACCACCACCACCAACACCACCACCACAAGCTCTGAATTCAAAGGAACCGCAGACTCCCGCTAGCACAACTTCCTCATTTTACAGATAAGTAAACCGAGGCTTGGAGAGGAGAAGGGACTTGAGAGCATAGATCTGGAGCTGAAAGGGATGGGAGAGGCTTCTCTCAAGGGATAACACGGTACTTCCGCTCTTTAATTAGGACGGAGAACTCCCTGGTTTAGTTTCAAACTCCCGCACTTGCTCTTGCTTGTTCTCTCCCATAACCCTAACGTAAGAAAGGGTACAAAAAACAAGATCGTAGATTTAGAGCCCAAAGAATCCTTTCTGGCCACCATGTCCAACATCCTCATTTTACAGATGAAGAACCTGAGGCCTGGGGGGGAATGACTTGCCCGAGGTCATACAAGCAGAATTTGAACTCGGGACCTCTGACTCTGAAGCTGTACTGCATGGCTTCAGAGTATTTAATCCTCCTTCCTTGCTACTCTGAATCACTGATTCAAAGAAAGCCTCCTGATGGGCCCATGATTCATTTATGGGCCCTATGACATCCTCTTCTGGCTCCAGTGCTCACACAAGCAAAATGCAATTAAAGAAACATCGATCTGGCCCCAGTTAACTCTAAGGCACTCCGGGAGGTGCTAGGAATATGAAGAGAAATGCGAAGCAGCCCCTACCCTGAGCCCACCATCTAAGAGGAGGAAAAGACATGTAAAGAATTCCATTGTCACGTGGGAAGCAGACCCAAGCTAGGACAGGGCACCAGCTTAGATTAGAAATGCTTGTGGGTAGAGAAGAGTTGTCTGTTATTAATTTAGGGGCATTTATACAGTGCTAGGCATGTGGCAGAAACACGGGGGGATGTGGGGGAGCCAGGGTTGGAGAGAAGCCCATGTGGCCCCTCCTGATGGCCCTTCTCACACGCTGTAATAAACTCTCAAATCCTGCATCTGCACAGCTGTGAGGGGCAGTTACAAACGCACCGAAGAAAGACCCCACGTGTGCCCCTGCACACAGGCCTCCCCTGGGTGTTGGCCTAGATATTTTCAACATTTCCCTTTAAAAGTATTCAATTAGGAGCTGCCATTCTGAAGGGAAATAAGCAGGCCCCAGCATGGCTTTAATAGGGCAGAAGTGGCTTCTGTCTCCTGCAAAAGCGTGGGCTCCAACAGGAAAACCTGGCCACTGGAAAGTTTGAGAAGCAGCTCAGCACCAGGATGTGGGTTCTGGACCAAGTGTGCAGCCTGAACAGTTTCAGACAAAAGGCCACCCCGACTAACATGAAAGCCTAAGTCATCACTGGCCGCTGAAGGCCAAGGCCTGGCCCCCAACATGGGAACCCAAGGAGAGCTGTTCCTTCCTATGTCACATCCACCAAAGCTCTTTCTCTCCAGGGCTCCCATGCCTTGGCCACCCTGCAAAAGAGAGGCTGGCCTGGGACAACTGTCCATGCTGGCAGCTGGGTGTGGTGGGGCCCAGATGGGCAACCTCACAAGAGACCTGAGTCATCATGTGACTTCTGGTGTGAAAACTCCCTCCACCAATGCTAATTGGCCACTGGCCTCCTCTCACTGAGCCTTAAGCCAGTTTCCTGGGGAATTAGAGAGGATAGTGGTCAGCCCATGGTCATGGAGCCAGAAAGAGTCAGGCAAAGTGTGGACTTGGGTTCTCCTACCTCCAGAACCTACCCTCTGTGCACAACAGTATTGGGAGGCTCACCATCTCTCAAAGCTCTTTGAGAAGCCTTACTGGATTCTAGATCAGGGAGACATCTGTCTCTCTAGCTACAGAGACACACGTCTCTCCTTGCCTCTGCTGTCCGAGGCCCTTTTCTTCCCAAACAACCCTCCGTGTGAGGTCATCAAGGAAGCATGACTCCTGTTTGATGAGAAGGGAAGCCTGGTAGCGCCTGAGGCTGGCCGGGAGCCCTGGGGGAGCTGGGGCAAGCAGTTCCTCGGGCCTCGGTTTGCTCATCTGTAAAATGGGAGGATTGTCCAAGATAGCACCTAGGGTCCCTTCCGGATTGAAATCTGTGATCCGAGGATCTTGAGTATTTACTCTGCTGTAAACTTTGGATAATTTGAGGAGAGACCATTAACAAGTAAGGGAAACTAAAAGCTTCCTGGGGGAAAGATCTGAGGCCCATGAGGACAGCCCCTCTCCAATGGAGGCCAGGCCTCCTCTGCCAGTTAGATCCTTCGCAGCTGCCTGAGATGCCTGAACGGCTGCTCGGGGTCACAGAGGCAGGATGAGTCAGGCTGGGGTCTTCCAGGCTCTGAGGCCAATGCTACCCACTAAGCCACAGTGCCTCAGGGAGGAGGGGGCTTTTCACAGAGCTTAGACTCACAAGTAGCGGCTCTGAGAGTAAAGGCATGGGAGGGTCACCAGCGTTCTACCTCTCCTCCCTGACTCAGTTCCTCATCTGTACAATGACCTGGGAAGCTGGTGCCCAGTCCACCAGGCTTGAGAAGCAGCATCTCCTTGGGAGGAGGTAAACTGAGGGTAGGGGTAGGCTATGAAAGCCAATCAAAGAAAACAGAATTGACTGCTTGGTCTCCTCTGGGTGGGAAGATGGGACAACTCCTTCCAGGACATCCATGGAGAGAATCCCAGGCCAGCCAAGTCCAAGGCCTGCCCCCCTCCCCAGCTCTTTTATGCTTAGTCTTTCCCCTATTAGAGTGGAAGCTCCCAGAGGCCAGGGTCTGGCATTCTTTCCTTCTTTTTTCCTAATATTTGTACCCTTGGGGCTTAGCACAGAATCAGGCACTTAGTAAGCCCTTTGTAAATGCTTGTTGACTGACAGACTGAATACAAGGTCATTGAAGGCAGGAACCAATTTTTGTCTCTATCCTCGGTGTCTAGTGCTATGTTTGGCACATAGTAGGCACTTAATAAATGCTTGCTTGATTGACACCTAGCAGTAAGCCCCCCACTCCTCATAAAGACAGGCCCTTCTGTCCAAAGGACCAAGGCTTAAGAGGTGAAAGGGACCCCAGGGCCCTCTGGTCCAGCCCTCTGATTTTACAGATTAAGAAGCTGAATTTCAGAGAGCTAAAGTGATTTGACCCCTGTGCAGGCTACTTCACAGGCCGTAAGGAGAGCCACATTTGAACCGGGTCCTCTGACTCCAGAGGCCATCTAGTCTAAATCTCTCCTTTTTGAGATGGGGAAACTGAGGGCCGGGGAGTTTAAGAGACGCTGGAGCTAGAAGGGGCCTCCCAAGCCTTCTAGTGAAACCCTTTAATTTTACAGATGGAGAAACTGAGGCTTGGGGCTCAAAGGCTTAAAGCTTGAAGGGGTCTCCCAAGCCATCTAATCCAACCCTTTCATTTTACTGACGGGGAAACTGAGGACCGGGGCGCCGAGGGCTCAGAACCTTAGAGCTGGAAAGGGCCTCCGAGGCCATGCGGCAGCCCCCCGGCCCCACGCCGGGCGAGCTGAGCGTCGGGGACGGCCCCAGGCCGGCTCTTTGTGCGGCCCCGCGAAGGTCACGGTCAGCCCCGGCCCGGCCCCCGGCCCCGGCCCCCGGGCCCCGGGCCCCGGCCCTGGCCCCGGCCGGCGCACCCACCCACCTCGCGGGCGATCTGGCTGAGCGCGTCGTCCTCCGCCGTGAGGCGCTCCCGCTGGGGGAGCCTGCGGCGCCCGGAGCCCTGCGTGCCCATCTCCATCGGCCGCCTCCGCCCGGGCTGCCCGGCCCGGCTCCGGCTCCGGCTCTGCTGCTGGCCCCCGCCCCGCCCCCGGCCGGCCCCGCCCCGCCCCCGGCCGGCCCCGCCCCGCGCCTGGGCGTCCTGACGTCAGCCACGGGGGCTGGCGGCCTCGGGAGGAAGGCAGGGAGTTTCCCATCATCCTCCAGGAGTGATGGGCGGCCGGGCTGCAGGGATGCCCAGGACAGCGCCCGAGCACCGTTCAGCGGGCTGCCCCCGGAGGGGTGTGTTCTCCAACACTCGAAACCGTGGTTTTTACTTTAATTTTGTGTCAGATTTTAAAAATCAAGTAAAAGGAGCGCGCGAGCGTGTCCACATACGATGTGGAGCGGAGGAGAGGGCTGTGCAGGACACTGAGAGGTATTACGCAGAGCTGGCTTTAATGTTTTGTGTGCAGATTTCATGTTTATGGGCATTCATATTCCGGCACCCCAAATTTTAACAACTTTCTAAGCAGCTAAAATGGGAAAGCTTTAAGGTCGTGCAGAAGAAACTCGCTCCGAAAATGCAGGTTGGCACTTTCCCTGCAACTTACAGACTTAAGAGATGCCTGGAGCCCCGCGAAGTGTACACAATCACTAGGTCGCTGGCTTTCAGAGGAGAGAACCCAGGTCTACTTGCCTGGTACTGAAGTCATCTGTCTTCCCAGCATGCTGTGCGGCTTTATTTAAAGCATTTTAGAACTCGAGCTGTCTGATAGTGGACTGGGCAGCAAGAAGGTAGAGAGAGAATCCCCGTCACCCTCTTGTCATATTCCCCTAACAGCCAGAGCTCTCCCAAAATGAATGAGTTACCTAGAAGATAATGGAGAATTTCCCATCATCCTCCAATGATGAGCAGAAAAGCTGTATGGATGTCTGGTAAAGTGCTCTTAAAAAGAGTTGTCTCCATGTGGACCGGGCTACTTGGATTAATGACTAACAATCTCCCAGGCCTCTTTCCATTTTGAGAGTCTGCAATGATATGCTGTAGACCATACCCACTCCCAGGAAAATGGCAGCTCCCTGCGTACAGAGGCCACTGCATTCTTGTCTCTGTAGCCACAGCACCCAGAATAGGGCTGACACCTTTTTTTGCTCCAGACATGTAATTAGTGTAGGGAGCTTCCAGATGTGGACATTCCCTCTGCCAATACAAACCTGCCCTTATTCTGCTGCCAGTCTTGGAGAGCTGCCTGGGATACTGAGGAGGCAGCCCACCAACACTTGAGGATGGCTCTCATATCTCCCCCATGAGCCTCCTCTTCTCCAGGCTAAATATCGTCAATTCCTTTGACTGGTTTTTCTGCATAATGGTCTTGAGGCACCCTGGCTGCCCTTCTCTGGGAGCTCGGCACTTCTTCGATGTCCTTCTTGGACGGCAGTGCCCAAAACTGAACACAATACTCTTCATGAGGGCAGAGCATGGTGGCCCTATGACCTCTCTATTCTGGAAGCTAAGCCTCTCAATGGAGCCCAAGATTGCACCAGCTTTAATTGGCCACCGTATGTACTGCAGATTCAAGTCAAGCTCACAATCTCCCACAACCCTGAGAACTTTTTCTGAACAATTGCTGTCTAAGCACACTGCCTCCATCTTACGCATATGAAATTCGTATTTTGCTACCAAAGTGCAAAAGTTAGTGCTTTGAAAAAATCTAGGTGGATTCTATCCACAACCTTCCCCCTTCATTTACTAGTTGAGCAATCCAGTCAAAAAAATGAGTAATTTGGTCTGGAGCAGGGGTGGGGAACCTGTGGCCCAAAGGCCACACGTGGTCCTCTAGGTCCTCAAATGTGGCCCTTTGACTGAATCCAGACTTCACAGAATAAATTCCCTTAATAAAAGAATTTGTTCTGTAAAACTTGGACTCAGTCAAAGGCCACACCCAAGGACCTAGAAGGCCACATGTGGCCTTGAGGCTGCAGGTTCCCCACCACTGGTTCAGTGACTGATCCTTGGTTCTTTGTAATGATGGCTTCCCGTTCTAGGTGTCTGGCAATCATCTCTTTAGTGATCTGTTCTTAAATTTGCCCAAGATTCAAAGTCAAGTTCACTGGCCTCTAGTTCACAGGCTCTGTTCTCTTCCCTTTTCTGAAATTCAGGACATTTGCCCTTCTCCAATCTTGTGGTACCTCTCCCATCATCCATGATCTTTCAAATATCCCTGGAGATCATTTGTCTGTCACAGCTGTCAGCTGTTTTAGGACAGAAGGACATAGTTCACCTGAGCAGCTAACTTCAATTCATTGAGGGAAAGTAAGTGTTCTCTTACTGTCTCCTTACTTGTCTCGGATATCAGCTCCTTGTTAATCATTTTTGTTTGGTCATTGCTAGTGTATAAAGGTCATTCTCCTTTACAGAAAAAAACAGGAAGAAAAAGAGGCTTGGGCAGAAGTCTTCTCTCTGTGGTCAGTTACCATTGATCCACGTACCCCAAGCCGATTCTCTTTTTACTCTCAATGACTAAATAAAAGCCCCAACCCATTTTGCTGTCCTCAGCTTCCCTTTCTGTTCTCAGCTCATTCTGGGCTTGAACTTTCCTGGCATTGTTTTTGTAAGATCAGGCCACACTCTTGTATCCCATCTTTATTCCCTGGCCATGCATCATTTTATTTGTTTAAATCTAAGTTGGTTGTTGACTTTCCCATGCATCCACATTGGTCTCTTTAAATGAACCCACATTTTCCTCCTCACCTGAATTGTTTCTTTCGTGCCTTCAACATTTCATTCTTGAGCACCTCCTTTCCCTCCTGAGTTGGCTTCCCTTGAAGCATTTGACTCCATGGGATCCTACCTTTCTTTCCTCTGAACCCTTTGGAATTTGCTTTCACAGAATCTAGGCTGGTGGCAGACTATGCCACCTTTCTTCTCCCTCTCTGTCACAGCTAGGTGGCATGGTAGAGAGTGCAGAACTCTGAGCTGGGAAGACCTGCCTCAGATACTTCCTAACTGTGAGACCCTGGGCGAGTCAGGTGCTATGTAAATGCTGACTACTGGTCACATCTCCCCAAAGTTTCCATTATTTCCACCCCAACATTAGTTTTTCTCTGCTAGTGAGAACAGACCCAAAATAGGCCTTCCTCTTTGTTGGTTCTTCTGACCTTTTTGAAGGATAAAATTAACACTAAAGCAAGTCAAGAAATTATTAGCTGGGAAAAAGAAATTATTAGCTGAGAGAAAGAGACAGAGAGACAGAGACAGAAACAGGGAAAGACTGAGAGAGATATAGACAGAGAGACACACACACACACAGAGAAAAAACAGGGAGCGAGAGAGACAGAGAGAGAGACACAGAGAGAGAGAGAGAGAGAGAGAGAGAGAGAGAGAGAGAGACAGAGAGAGACAGAGAGAGAGACAGAGACAGAGAGACAGAGAGACAGAGAGGAGGGAGGAAGAGAGGAGGGAGGACAGAGAGCAACTTCCAGCAGATGTTTGGGCATTTGAAGTTCCCCATGGGTCCCCCTAGCTCATGCCTCTGGGTCAGCCTTGTGATCTGTTTCCCAGACTCTTCATCTTCTATTCTTTCTGTCTAGGTGAAATGCAGTCACTCAGAAGAGGTTTCCACCTGTTCTGCTTGCCCCTAGAAGGCAGAGCTATACTAACAGAGAGAAGGTACAGAGAGGTAGTTGGAGGGGTGAAAACCTTTCCGACAATTCATCCTGTTCTATAGTAGAATGGCCTGCCTTGGGAGAAAGTGGGTTTCCCTTTGCTAAAGGACTTTGCAGAATCTCTGAGTTGGAAGGGACCTCTGAGGCCAAATAATCTAATTTATTCTCTCCAGCATTCCTCCCAAGGGCTCTTCCAGTCTTGGTTTAGAAGCCTCTAACAACTTGCAGAATGATGTGAGCTGGGCCCTAGAGGGAGAAGGAGACAGACAGATAATGGAATAATGCAGAGAAAACAGGAAGATCTGGGTTCGAGTCTTGCTTCTCTGGCACACGCACTTGCTGTATGATCCTGGGTCGATCACCAAAGTCTTCAGTGTGTCAGGCAACTCTCTAAGGTCTATAAGTTTTAGAGAAGGTGCCTACATTGGTAGAGGGAGTTTCTGCATCTGGGAGTCATTGAAATCATAGGACCAATCCCAGGATGATTATTCATAATTTTTTAAGATTCTAATTTGATCCTTCAGCATATTAGCTCTCCCTCCCAACTTTGCATCACTAAGAATTTGACATTTCTTAGGTTGGTGAAGTAGAAGGGACAGGTATCTCAAAAGAAAGTGACCATGTCCTCTCCAGGTTCCCAATTCTCAAAGAAAGAAGTGCTGGGACTTTTCTGGACTCTGTCTAAACTTCAGAAGAGCAGATGATCCAGAGTCTGGAGAAATGCCAGTCAGCCTGGGAGAACAGTGGGTCAGGTGCTAACTCCTAGACTGAGCCACGCCTTGGGCAAAATGCTGAGCAAGCCAAGGAGGGCTTGGAAGAAGGAAGAAATCAGCTTGCTGTTTGGAGCAAAGAGAGAAAGCAGGAACATTCCCTTCTGCCTTTGCTTCCACTTCACCGATTTCCTCCTCCTAAAGCTGCCTCTTCCAAGAAGCCTTCCCTGATCACAGCTCCAAAGCTGGGAGAGGCCTCTGAGGCTACTAGGCCAATGCCCTCATTTACAGATGGAGAAATCAAGGTTCATCTACCTAGAGCTGGGAGTGGCATTTGCGTTCATCCAGTCCAGCCCCCTTGTTATACGAATGAGGAAGCTAGAGCCTTGTCTGAAGCCCCTACAGGCACCTGCTCATGTGACAGTAAGTTGCGGCGCCTCACACCTGCAGTACAGAGAGCCAGGATCTCATCTCTCTCAATGTGTCGATCGCACCTTGATTGACCCCAAAGCCATAATGAGACAAAGGAAACGGATTCATCCATTCATTTATCCATTCCAGAGTCATTTATCAAACATCGACCATGTGCCAGGCACTGTGCTAGGGGCTGAGGGTCCAAGGTGATGATGCATCTGTCCCTGCCCTGAAGGAGCTTCTGTTCTGTGGGCAAAGATGCTTGGGAGGGAGCAGAAACAATCTGCATGGAGATAATTAATTATGATATACACACAAGGGAGTGGGGGTGGGGTGTGTGTGTGTAAGGGCACACACTAGTGTGTGACAATCAGGAGGAGGTGAGGAGGGGTGTGTTCCAGTCATAGAGGACAGCCATGTTCAGGCGTGGGGCTGGGACACAGGAACCGCCCAGCCAAGTCACAGCCTCTTGGGGCCCAATCAGTCTTTTCAGACTTTTCAGACACACAGCCCACCAAAGGAGGCTTTGCCCAGAACCAGAGTCAAATGTAATTGGGAAACATTTAATAAAATAAATGAAACTACAATAAAACACAGATAATGGTCATTTGTGGTTTTCTAAGTCAATATGCCCCCACAGAGGTTTCTCTTTTAGTCTGAAACCTCTGCTTTAGGATAATAATTCATAGGCAAATGGCTGGTCAGCCGTGGGGGAGGGAATTTCCACAGCAGTGAAATCTCAGAGCTGGACAGAAAGCCAAGCCAAGCCAGCCAGACGAAGCTATGAGCTTCAGGGACCTGTGACCAGAGCCATGAGGGGCAGTGTGGCCTAGCAGAGGGAGTGCTGGCCCCAGCTCAGACACTTGGTTGCTTCTCCTGGCTCTGCCCACCTCCTGGGCATGTTGGACCAGCAGTCACAGCTGCCATGAACCTCAGGCGCACTTCCCAATAACCCGAGGGGCAGAAAAGAAAAGGACCACAGGAGCCCTCGGCTCAGCTGGAGATTTCCTGTGTGGCCACTCAAAGGATCTGCCTGATGTTACTTGCGGTGGACAGCTACAGAATTCTAGGTCTCCTGTAGGTTCTGGTTGGGCTGGTGGGCTCTGGCGGTCCCCTCCACCTGCAAGATTCTGGGACCCTGTAGTGAAGAAGCCACTTCAAAGCATAACGGAGTGTGGCCATTGTTCTTTGGGGAGGGGGAAAAGGCACAAAATCAAAAGCAGAATTTTTTTCTGGCTTGGACCTCTGTGGTTAGCCACATAATTTGTTATAAAAGTAGAAGAAAGCATTTCCCCTTAAGGCTTTAGAACAAATTCAAATCCCTTTAAGAATTATTTCCTCTGCCTCAGTGATCCCCAGAGTGCCCACAGCTTGGAGTAGCGGAGGCCATCTCGCCCTTACTCCACTCAGAATTTCCCTGACCAGAGGGATTTGGAATTTGTTAGAATTCTCCATAGCTGCCCATCATGGGGAGCAGGGACACCTACTTTGCCCCCATGCACCACACCTGAGGGCCTCACCTACAGGAAGTGTCTTTCCTGTGGCAGAGCGGGCGAGAGGGAATTATTCCCACCCCGGCATCATTGACTAGAGTTCTGAGTCTGAGGACCAGGGTTTGAATCTCAGCTCTGTTGCTGACCGCCTGTGTGACCTTAGACGAATCACTTATTCCCTCTGGGCCTCCCTTCTGGGTAAAATGCAGGCGTAGGACTAGATGATCCCATGTACTAGGATGTAGTAAACGCCTACTACTCGCTAGGTGCCACCCTGGGCACTGGGCGTACCAAGATTATAAAGAAGCCAGGGCCCTCTGCTCAGGAAGCTCACCAGCTGTTAATGCAATCAACCAATCAGTCATTCGTAAAGTACCTACTATGTAACAGGTACTGTAGGAGGCCCTGGAGAGTCAAAAGAAAAACATAATGTCCTCGGTCTCTATGGGAAACATACTAGAAAGAGAGCTGGAGGTGGGGTGACAGGCCCCGAGGTCCCATCCTGGCTCTACCACCACCTTCCCGAGTCACCTCGGGCACAAGCCCCTCTGGGGGCCTCAGTTTCCCCATCTGATCAGTTTACCCTATTTTTGCCCTTTTCCTCCTCAATCCTTGTCTGGGCCTATCAGTCTGCAACAACAGAAGCCTAGAGGAGAATTCATTTTTTCATTTGGGACTTGTCTTCATCCTGGTCCAAAGTTTCCCAGGTTAATGCTAATTTTCACATCTCCATCCATATCTCACCTGCCCTTGGAGCTGCTCTGAGGCAGCCTCGGTGTGGAATAGAACAAACCGTTCCTCCAACATTCACAGGCAAATGTTTGCTCGCACACATGCATTTCCCTTGAGGAGTCGCTATCAGACCCAGACTTGATGATGAGCTCCACTTGAGGCTCCCACAGGAATCTCCTCACCAGCAATAAGGCAGGAGGCAGAACTGTATCATAAATGCATCGAGACAGAGCCACTTCCCTCCATGCCATAGGTGAGGGAACAGAGGCTCAGAGAAGCTCCTAACAGGCTAGTAAGAGGCTAACAGCATTTCAAGGTTTTCACAGATGTTATCCCTTGGGGTCCCACAACCTACCTCTGAGGAGGGTGCTGTTATCACCCTCATTTTACAGATGTGGAACCTGAGGAGCAGAGAAGTTCAGTGACTTCTCCAAGGTCACCCAGCTTCTAAGTGTCTGAGGCAAGATGCAAACTCAGGGCTGCCTGACTCTCCTCACCAGGCTACACTGCCTCCATGTTCACTGATGATGGCAGTGACAATGATGATTTCATAACTGCCACTTATACACTTTCAATCTTTGCGAAGTTCCTTAGAGACGTGATCTCATTTGAGCCTGACCAAATCCCACCAGGGAGGGCCCCAGCTTTTTTGGCTGACACCTGTGATATCAAGGAACTGCCAGTGAGAAAACTCCTGCCAGGTTCTTTCTGCACTGATACTAATCCTGGGTCACGCATACTCTTTCCCATGATTCTCTTTCAAGGAAGCTAGGGTCTAAAGGGACTGGGACAGGCACTGGACCTGTGATTTCATTAGCACTGGGAGCACCCAAGGGAGGAAACTCTCTATCAATACAGTCCTGCACGTGGATTGCAGCCGATAGTCCCAGGGAATTAGTCATGGCACCAAGTGGTTAAGTGACCTACCCGCAGTCATGAAGCCCAGATGGGTCAAAGGTGGGACTTGAGTCTTCCTGTCTCTGACGCCAACCATCCCTATCCATTAGGACACATTGTCTCTCTTCATTATGTTTATAGCAGGATTTTTTTTAAACCCTAAACTTGCAATTTACAAATGAATGAATGAAGAAAGGTATTTATTCCAAGCTCTGTGCTAAATCGTGGGGATTAATGGTGCCAGGAGGTGGCAGCACTGTCCCTCAGCTGGCCAGTAAAGAGGTAAGGAAGGAAATACTACTAAAAGTCCTTATTTTTATTGTTAATGATAGTTCTTATTACTATGGTGATGGCGAGGGCTTATGTGGGGCTTTGAGGACTGCGGAGTGGAAATGTCTGTGTGTATGTATCGCACACATCGCACACATCACACGTATCGTACGTATCTACATCCAGATCTGCCCACTCCATACGCGTAATTATCCTCTCCCCCCACACATGCACTCACTAGATATCTCTCTTCCCTTTCCACATATACACGTGTAAACATTTTGCGAACTTCAAAGCCCCGTGTAAATCCTAGCGGTCGCCATAATAATAACGCACACGTGCATACATAATAACATATACAGATATGCATACACACATGTATCTAGATATATATCGATATCTGTCTGTAATTCCATTTGATTCTCACGATGACCCTGGGGAGGTAGGTGCTATTCCTATCATGATCCCCATTTTATAGTTGAAAAGACTGAGGATGAGAAAGGTTCAGTGACTTGCCAAGGGCCATGCAGCTTCACAAGTCTCCAGTGCAGGATTCAAGCCCAGAGCTTCCTGACACTTTATTACCCACTGGGCTATCTCACCACCTCCCATTTAGGATCCCATACTGCTTCTGTCCCACTGGGACTTGGGCTGCTCCAGGCTGGAGGGATGGAGGGGAGGGCCCTGGGTGCAGCGAGCCTGGGACTGTGGAAGGATAGAAAGGGCCCTGTGAGGACAGCGAGGCAGGTGACCGGGGAGCGGGGCAGCGGCAGCTGCAGAGACATTGGGCAGGAGGAGGGTGGCAAGCCCAGGCCTGGAGGGCCAGGAGCTACAGGGCAGGGATTCAGACAGACAGCGGGAGCAGAAGCCAGGAGGATCCCAGGCTGGGGAATCTGGGGACCCAGAGGCTGGAGACGAATTACAAGGGCAGGACACTAGCAACAGGAATGGGGCGTGGCTGGGGGTGGGGTGGGCTGGAGGTGTTCAATGGAGCTCATTTCAGGGACAAGCAGGAGCTTCGGAATGTCCTGCATTTGGATGGAGAGCCTGGGGGCCAGAGGATGCTCTGCCCCTCCCCTGCCCCAGAACAGGGGTTTCCTGTCTCAGAAGTGATCCTTCTGTGCGCAAAGGCATGCTCCTCTTCAGCAAGCAATTAAGAACACGGTAGGCAGGGAGCACAGGGGTCTTTCTGAATATCTCTAAGTTTCCCTCCCATTTTGCTCCCGGAGTTTGCTGCCTTTGCATTTCAAGAGGGATGCTGAATTCTATTTCTGAAGTCCAGAGAAGGGAAGTGACCTACCCAAAGTCACACAGTGATGGGCACACTGACGGCATGAGCATTAGTGGGGAGAGTGGGAGACAGCGCTGGGCTCGGAGTCGGGAAGACCTGAGTGTAAATCCTGCCTCAGACATTTACAAGCTATGTGACCTCAATTTCCTCACCTCTGAAGCGGGGATAAGTGATGGAACCTCCCCCAGCATTGTTGGAAGGATCCAATGAGATAACACACGCGAGGCACTGACAAACCTCAAGCGGCTATAGGAATATGAAGCATCATTATTGCATTTGGCTGTTTTTCCCTGGAGTGGAGGGAGGGAAAGTTAGCCATGGAGTGATCAGGTAGGACTGTGCCCTGTCCTGCTTTCAGGAGGCAGAGGCTGAACTAGATCCTCACGACCTGGGTTCAAATCTGCTTCAGCCACTTCTTATTTGTGGGCTCTTAGGCATGCCGTCTCCCACCTCCTGGCCTCAGTTTTCTTATCTGTAAAATGGGAGGGTTGGGCCATTCTCTAAGTTCCCCTCCAGCTCTGAGCTCTCTTTGGAATGCCCAGAGGGCTGAAGTCTACACTTGCACAGAGGTCTTCTGGGGTAGAAGGCCTCCTTCTTGGGAGGGGGGAGTGGAGCTAGATGGCATGAGGTTCCTGGGCCATGGAGGATTACTGGTGGGTCGAGCCAGGCCTGGGAAACCTGTGTGAGCCACACCAGCCTTGGAAGATCCAATACTATCTACCCTTGGGATCACAGAACCCCAGATTTAGAGCTGAAAGGATTCAGAGGCCATCTAGTCAACTCCCTTATTTTATGAGGCCTTAACCAAAGTCACACAGATGGTTAGTGTCAGCTTCTTCACCTGTGAAATGGGAATAATGTTAGCACCTACCTCACAGGGTTGTTTTGGGGCTCAAATGAGTTGATAAATATAAAGTGATCTGAAAACCTTAGGTACTAAGGAAATTCTATCACCACCACCACCACCACGACCACCACCATCACCACCACCACCACCACCACCACCACCACCATCACCATCACCATCACCATCTCCATCACCATCACCATCACCATCACCATCACCATCACCATCACCATCACCACATCATCATCACCATCATTATCATCATCACCATCACCATCACTATCACCCTCACCCTCACCCTCACCATCACCATCACCATCACTATCATCACATCACCATCATCACCATTATCACATCACCATCACCATCACATCACCATCACCATCACATCACCACCACAACCACCACCACCACCACCACCACCACCACCATCACCATCACCCTCACCATCACCATCACCATCACTATCATCACATCACCGTCATCACCATTATCATATCACCATCACCATCACCATCACCATCATCACCATTATCACATCACCATCATCATCACATCATCACCACCACCACCACCACCACCACCACCACCATCACCATCACCATCACCATCACCATCACCATCACCATCACCATCACCATCACCATCACCATTATCTAAAAGGAGCACAGTCCATGGTTATCCCTCCTCACTCTCTGCCTGGCCTGCCTCCATTTCCTGTTACCCACCATCTCTGAAAAGCACTTTTTCATTTTCCATTCTTTTTTTAAAAGAAGTTTTTACCAATATCTTTTGGGGTTTTTTCATGAACCCAGAATTTCTTCCAGTATCCCTCTCCCTCTCCCTTCCCAGAGGACCACCGCCTTTAACAAATGATATTTTAAAAGAAAAACAAAAAGAGGAAGAAGTGACAAGATAATCAATAAAACTTATTGATGATAAAGTCTGTAAACCTGTGCCTCTCTGATCCTTTCACCTCTAAATCTGGGGTTCTGTAGGGCAAATGGTATTGGGTCTGCCAAGGATGGTACAGCTCACACGGGTTCCCTGGGCCTGGCTTGTCCCCTCCCCCTGCCCAGTGCTCCTGGCCCAGGAGCCCGGCACCATCTAGGCCCCTCCTTCCCCCCCCCCTCCACCTGAGTGTGGGAGGGGGCTAGGAGATCCTCCATATTTCTATGTAATTCTTTGTAATTTTCCAACACCCGTTTTTCCTCCCTCTGAGGTTGTTCTTTCCACTCATTTTCATTGTTGTGGTGGTTGTGTTTATTGTTTCCCTGGCTCTGCTTACCTCACTCTGCCTCCATGGGTCACTGGCCTGGCTAATTGGGAATGTTTCACTGCCAGCTCTCACCTTTCCGTTGTCTTTTAGCAGCCACTCTAGGTATTGCTGTCTCCATTTTAAAGCAGAGGAAACGGAGGCTGAGGGCTCATCGACAAGCCTGAAGTCACCCAGCTGGTGTCAGAGGCAGGATTTGAATCCTGAGATCTCTGAAGAAATCTAGTCCAGCCCCTTCACATTATAGATTGGCCCAGAGATGCGCTCACTTGCCCATGGTCATGTTGATAGCAAGTGGCAGAGCCAGATTTTGAACCCAGAGCCTCGGATTCCAGTGTGCCAGGCTGCATCCTCTGGTTCAGATCTCTCTAACTTCGTGGGCAGGCCCTGGTTCATTCTACCATGCTCCTCTGAATTGGATTAGGCATGAATTGGGCAGCCTATTTCACAGTGGTGAAGAAACCTTAAAATACTATAGCAATGAGAAGTATTGATCTCTGTGAGTGGGTGTGGGCTTTGTTGAGTCCTTCCCTCTGACTCGGTTTCCTCAGCTGTAAAATAAGGGGTTGGAGTGGATGGCCTGTGGATGGAGGATCCTGAGATCCTCCCAGAGCTCAATTCTATGTGGCTCTAGGTGCTTTGGGATCCTGGTGATGCATCATTGGCTTGTAGACCAAGCAGCTTGGTACAATGGAAGGAGCGCTGGGTCTAGGGTCGGGGACCTTGGGTTCACCTTCAGGCTCTGCCATTTTTACCAGTGGTACCTTTGGCAAATCCTGTCTCTTTTGGGTGTCAGCTTCCTCATCTGTAAAAAGAAGGCATTGGGTTAGATGATGTCAAAATACCCTTCCCACCCCAAGTCCTGTGAGTGGTCTTCTTGACCCTGCTGAAGCCTTTGGCTCTTGTTGGTCACTGGCATATAGCAGGCACTTAATAAATACTGACTGACTGCTCTGGAATCCTGGTGAATCAGTCTCAACCTATGGACCAATTTCTAAGGTCCCACAGCTCTAATCTATGGTCCTTTGTTACACAACTTTCCTGGGCCTCAGTTTCTGCACCTGTAAAATGAGGAGATTGGGTTAGATCTCGAAGATTTCACAGGAGTGCAGTGGAGATTCTAACTCTAAATTCTGTGATCCCATCCCAAGTCCCTTCTCTCCTGGCCGAAGTTCCCTCCTCTACAAAATGAGGCAACTGGATGAGATGGTTTGAGAAGACACTTCTGGTCCCAGGTCTATGATCCTATGATCACATGTCCAAGAATAGGTTGATCACTTTGCCTTCCTGGGCCTCAGTTTCCCCAACTGTTAGAGCAGGGGCTGGACTGGATGTCTTTGGAGGTGTCATCGAGTAATGGGACTATTTCAGGGATGAGCCCATAACTTGGTCCACTTGGGAAATGTAGGGGCATCTTCTCTGTAGGCTCGTGTCCCCTCCGTCTACCAAGCAGTGACAAAGGGCAAGCTTGGAGTGAGTTCACCTCTGGAAAAGGCCAGTCATGCTGCTGATAGACCCCATACCCAAGGTCCAGCTCCAAGGTTTGCCCGAGTTCAGTAGCCTGTCTAGAGGAGCTCCCTGGCTTTCCCTTGAAGAATGACCAAGAGTAACCAGTAGGGATCCCTGCCCACTCCAGCCTGAGAAGCCAGCTCCTGCCTCCTGGCCGAGCCCCATGCAGAGAATGCTCTTCTTCCTCACTCTGACTTGCAGACTCCTTCAAGGCTGAGTTTTCAGCATCAGCTTCTACTGAAGCCCCCATACTTGGGCCCCAGACAAGCAGGCCTTCAATCTCCTCTCTGACTCTTGCCCGAAGTGTTGCCTGCTCCTTCCCAGTGTCTGTGGCTGGCTCACATCTACATCACCCTGCCTAATTGTGCCTATCCCCAAGGGTCTCTGCTAGGGCCTCATCTCTTCTCATCCTACTTCCTCTCTCTTGGTAACTTTATCAGCTCCCACTGGTATATAATGATCATCTCCAGACAGATATTTAAAGTAACTTCAGAATGTGTAACTGCCTACCACAATATACATAGGAACTCTATGAAGACAACTGTAAGATGCTCTTTATAGAAATAAACAGACCTAAATAATTGGAGACAGCAGCTAGGTGGCCTAGTGGATAGAACACTAGGCTTGGAGTCAGAGAGACCAGAGTTCAAATCTGACCACAGACAGTCTCTAGCCATGTGACCTTGGGCAAGTCACTTAACCTCTGTTTGCCTGAATGCACTGGATAAGGAAATGGCAAACCACTCCAGTATCTTTGCCAAGAAAACCCTAGAGAGGGTCACAAAGAGTGGGATGAGACTAAACACCAACAAATAATTGGAGAAGTATTAATGGCTCATGGATAGGTAGAGCTAATATAAAAATAAAACACTACCTGAATTAACTTATTCAGCATCATGCCAATCAAATTACCAAAGAGTTACTTTAGAGAGCTGGAAAAATAATAATGAAACTCATCCGGAAGAACAAAAAGCCAAGAATCTCAAGGCAAATAATGCAAAGAAAGTGGGAAGGAAAGAGGCCTAGGAGGATCTCAAACTATTAGACAACAGTAATCACCCAAACAATCTGGTTAAAAGATCTCTAGGTCCATCAGTGGAAGAGACACAAAGAAATGAACTAGGTTACTACCCCGTGCTGTGTAAAACCAGGCCGGGGCTTCCTGGTGTGTCCTAGCACGGTGGTGGGGAAGGCAGCCCCTTCTCTCCAATGACTCTCCCCTCCACGTGGCTCTCGGGGCTAGTATGGACGATGCTATTCGCAAGGCTCTCGGGCTCCGGTCCCCGGGCTGTCCTCGTCTGGGGTAGCCAAGGCAATGGTGGTGATGGTTGACCTTGCCGGGCACACACCTTCTCCCTTCCCCCCCTCAGGGTGCTCTGATGCTTTAACTGGGCAGGCTTGCCCATGCGACATGGCCATTAAGACACCTTAAATATAAGATGAGGGCTTGCAGAGGAAGATCTGTTATCGAGCAAAGAGACAATATTTATTAAACGCCTACTACATGCCCAGCACTGTGCTGGGCCGAGGAGACAAGTGGGCTCCTCACGAGGAAGGGGGAGACGGCAAGGCCGCAGGACAAGGTGTCGGCGTAAATATGAAGTTAATAAAAACCCACAGCGTTGTTCCATACGAAGTATCGGGAGGGAAGCCGCCCGCTAGCAAGGCTTCGTGCTGGGGACAGAGCCTGAGCCTCACCTTCAAGGAAGAGAGAGACTCTGCCCAGGAGAAGCTAAGGAGGGAGGGAGAGCCTGGCAGGCAGGGGCAAAGCCAAGGGAGGTGGGAGATGAGCCGTTGGGTGAGGAGCTGAGAGAGAAAGCGAGCGGATTTCGCTGCATCACGGAAGAGTGCGGATACGACACACGTGGCCGGGCTGGGGGCTGGTGGATGGGCTGGGGGCTGGTGGATGGTCTGGAGGCAGGTGGATGGGCTGGGGGCTGGTGGATGGTCTGGAGGCAGGTGGATGGGCTGGGGGCTGGTGGATGGGCTGGGGGCAGGTGGATGGGCTGGGGGCTGGTGGATGGGCTGGAGGCAGGTGGATGGGCTGGGGGCTGGGGGCAGGTGGATGGGCTGGGGGCAGGTGGATGGGCTGGGGGCAGGTGGATGGGCTGGGGGCAGGTGGATGGGCTGGGGGCTGGTGGATGGGCTGGGGGCAGGTGGATGGGCTGGGGGCTGGGGGCTGGGCTGGGGGCAGGTGGATGGGCTGGGGGCTGGTGGATGGGCTGGGGGCTGGTGGATGGGCTGGGGGCAGGTGGATTTCCTCCTCCCACACTTAGATCTCCGATCGCATCCTCGCTCAGACACCGGGGAGGGGCAAGAGGCCGGCCCACGGCTGTCGGCAGCCTCCAAAGCATTCCGACTCCTCCCACAGAAAGTCCTCGGGACAATGGGGCACAATTATTAAGGGGCCTCACCTGGCGCGGGGGCGGGGCGGGGGTGGGGGCGGGGCTGAGAGAGGAAGACAGTCTCTAGGCTACGCGGATCAGCAGGGCGATCCACAACAGGAAATCCCCACAGAGCCTGCTCCCAGTCTCTGAAAAGATAGGAAATTCCCGAGGGCCCTGGTTCAAAGGCTTGGCAGTTCCAAGCACTTGGCTTCCCTGCCTGGGTGCCCCAGGAGGGGGGATGCGGATTCTCTCTCTGCCCCTGAGCCCTCCCCCACCAAGAGAAAGCTCCATAAAGACTTGGAATCTTAGGACAAAGGAAAGTAAGGACGCTCCCAAAGGCATCTGGGGCCCTTCTCAGAACCAAGTTTTTACATAATTGAAGGAAACACTATTTCAGCTCCAGAGAAGTGAAATTAAAGCTAGAATTTTTTTCCCATCCAAATTCATGAACCTCTTGCAATCTGTCGGAGTCTGTGGATCCCAGGTTAAGAAGCCCTGATCTAGAACCCAAGATTTTGAGCTGGAAAGGATCTCAGAGTCATTTTGACAGGTCGAGTCCCTCATTTCACAAATGAGGAAACTGAGGCCCTAGAAAAAGTCATTTGCCCAAGGTCACAAAAGTCATAGGCAGCAAAGCCAAGGTTTGAGCCCTGATTCCCCTGTGGTCCTTCCTCTTCACCAAGCTGCCTTAAAAGCAAAGAGACTGACCAAAAAAAAAAATCCCTCTGTGCCACCCCCCTACCCCCCCAACTTCATTTTCCAGCAGGTTCCCTTGTCCCTGGGATGTGACCCAGGGACAGGATGCACTTGATAATTTTTGTCCAGGCCTTTGATTTTCTCAGTGCCTGGAACTGCTTAAGACAAAGCACCTTCTACCAAGCAGAGAGCACCTGACCTGGGCACTGGGAAGAGTTAAGTGACTTGTGCACCTCAAAGGCTAGTTGGAGTCAGAAGCTAGACTTGAACCCAGTCCTGGCTGATTCCCGGGCTGGATCATTAGCCAGCATCACTGTATACGCCATAGAGTTAAGAAGGATCCTGGAAGTCATCTGGTCTAACATCTTAGTTTTACAGCTGAAGAAACAGGTCCAGGGAAATTAATTAAAGAACTTGCCGAATAACTGAGCTAGGATTTGAACTCGGGTCCTTAGACTCTACATCTGCTTCACTGTTCTGACTTCTCAGTAGAACGCAAGGCCTTTCCTCCCAGTACAAGGCTCTTTCCTCTGGATCAGACTGTCAGAGGAAAGGTCCCTGAAATCACCAGCTCTCAGAGGGAGAGTTAAAAAAGGACTTCAGGGGATATCGAATCTGACCCTCACCTGTGTGGCTTTGGACAAGTCACCGGCCTTCAGTTCGCTTATGTGTGAAACGAGGAGGTGGGCCTGCATGGCCTCAGGAGCCTTTTCTCCCTCCACATCTACATCACTGAATCTTTTTGGGCCTCAGTTTCCTTGTCTGTGAAATGAAGTTGATTGGACTAGACAGTCCCTTCTGGCTCTAAATCTGACCCTATGAGCCCACAGATGAAGAAACTGAGGCCCGGGATGCTACTGATCATGCTGATCAGACAAGAACTCCCCTTTGCCCTTTGGCCGGTGTTTGCTGGCCTCTGGCTCCTGGGTGCTGGGTGGGACCTGATCCTCCCACATTCTTTGGCCTTATCCCTGGCTGACAGTGGACCTTCAACTCGCCTTGCCCCTGGCATGTGTTAGGTTGGAGGGTGTGGGTGTGGGCTGAGCTGGGGAGCCCAGCAGGGGCTGGGGTGCAGGGAACAGCAGCCTTTCTTCTTGCTGACCTTTCCCCTTTTCTGACCTTCTTTGTCCCATCTTCTGTCCCCTAGCCTCTGCAGGCCGGCCAATCAGTGACCTTGCTCGGGTTGCCGAGCCCTGTTTGGCTCCAGGAGAACAATCCTGTTGAAAGGTGAGCTGCTGGGGCCGGAGCCTGGCTCAGCCAACTGCAGCGCTTTGGGGCAAAGTTATCCAGGAACTATGAGGAAGTGATCGAGGCCTGGCCCTCATTCTCCAGCCCAGCAGCCTGCTCTCCTTGGTCAGGCCCACAGGCCAGCCTTGTGGAGGCCCCGTGTGCAAGGCCAGGCCCAGATACCAGGTGGGTGACCAGAGGGGAAGGGAGGTATCCCCCAGGGGCCAGCGGCTTCCTGGCTGGGCTCTCCTGGGGCTGGGCTACTGGGGGGAGGGAGTCCCACAGGGAGGGCAGCTCTGAGTCCAGCAGAGTCCATGTACACATCCTGGCACAAAGTCAGCTGGGCAAAGGGCCTTCTGGCAGGAGACCGATCCCGGCTCATGACTTTTTGGTCCTTAGACCTTGTTACTACTAACATTGAGGAGGCAGAGAAAGGGGAAAGAGCCCTCCCAGATGGGGACTTGGCACCTGGGGCTTAAATCCCAGCTCTGCCCTTTGGCACAGAGCGCAAGATCTGATTTCCCACCCAGCTGTGTGACCTTGGCCAAGTCACTTCCCTTTCCCTGGTCTCAGTGTCCTTCCCTGTAAAATCACGTGTATGTGTATGCATGTGTGTGTATGTGTGTGTAAGTGTTTATGTGTGTTGGGGTAGGGGGAGGGTTCCAGCCCTAACTCTACCATTCAATGTTTTTCTCACCCTCTCTCCCTGGACCTGAGTGTCCTTCCCTGTAAAAGAAGGGGCTTATAGTCCATGGCCTCCAAGGTTCCTCTGGCTCCAACTCTGTGCTTGCACTTACCCATATGACTCCAAGGGACCCACCTCACTGCTCTGGGCTTCAGGAGTCCCCTGGGCTAAGGAGGCAGAAATAAATGGTGGACTGGCTCCTTCCCCACTGCTTGGGGTGTGTGTCCAGGTGATGGGGTCCATCTTCGCTGGGGACACATGTCCTCTCAAGGCTATTCTCTGACACTCTGGTTTCATTCCTTTTTTTAAAGGGCTTCCCCCTCCCCATCCTGCCTCCCCCCTCCCCATCCTGCCTCCCCCCTTCCCATCTTGCCCCCATCCTTCCCTACCTCCCCATCCTGCTCCCCATCCTTCTCCCACATGGTGCCCCTCATCCTTCCCCCCTCCTCATCCTACCTCCCCCTCCCCATCCTGCTCCCCATCCTGCCCCCTCATCCTGCCTCCCCCTCCCCAGCCTGCTCCCCATCCTGCCCCCTCATCCTGCCTCCCCCTTCCCCAGTCTGCCTCCCCCTCCCCAGCCTGCCTCCTCCTTCCCCATTCTGCCCTTCCCCCATCATACTTGTATTCTCTCCCACTCACTTACCTGCAGGAGGTCTGCTGAGGGCTGGACTGAAGTGTCCTTGGATGAATGCAATCTCATGAGGAGCATTAGGAAGACTTTGGAGGGGGGATATTTAAAATACTTAAGGGGGCAAGTGCTTCACACTGACTTTTGAAAATAGCTGAAATTGGCAATGGGGTATAGAAGTCTATCTTGCCCTACAAGAAAATATGGGGGAAGAGGATGGGGGAGAGGGGTGATAGAAGGGCGGGCAGACTGGGGTAGGGGTAAGCAGAATGCATGACATCTTGGGGTGGGGGAGGGGAGAGATGGGAAGAAAATTGGGAACTCAAAATCTTGTGGAAATGAATGTTGAAAACTAAAAATAAATTAATTAATTTTTAAAAAGTAGCTGAAATTCCAATTCATCTGCAGAATGTTAGGCTGGTGTTTGTAGCATCATGGAAGGGACTTTTGAGGTCCAGGCCCTCCTCATATACAAGGAGAAACTTGGGCCCAGAGAGGGCATGTGCTTTATCCAGGGTCATATGTCTTGTCAGCGGTTATGCCAGGAATTACAGGGCCATGGACTGAGAGCTGGAAGGGGGCAGCAGAGACCATGGAGGCCACCCTTTCATTTTACAGACTAGAAACCTGAGGCAAACAGAAGTTAAGTTATTCATCCGAGGTCACACAGCTAGTGATGGGCAGGATGGGGCTACACCTTGCCGACATTGTCACTGTTAATTAAAGCATGTTGTCTACACACTCCCAGGAGACTGCGTGCTGACCTCATTTGGATCCCTGTCTAGACTTGGAAAAGGACGGTTTCTTTGAAGTACTTTATCAGTTCGGACTTTTTGCTCACAGCCGTCTCCTCAGTTAGTCCAGATCATGGTGGGTTCAATCTTCGCCTTGCCATGGTGGATTAAGAATGATAGCTTACCGCTGAACAGCAGCTACCATGTGGCGGGCGCTGTTTTAAGGGCATTAAAAATGTCGCCTCGTTGGATTGTCATAGCACCCCTGGGGGGGCCATTTTTATCACCATTTCACAGATGAGGAAACTGAGGCAAACATGTCATAAGGTGCATAACCCTGGGCAAAAAATAGGTGTGATGTCACTGACCCTGTGTACCTGGTGGAGCCGAGGGAGGTGCTCTGGAAATTGTCGCTTCCATCGCCAGTGCGACCGTTGGCTCGTTCTCTCTCCTGGATTGTATCCTTGACGCTGGGATTGGCTTTGATGTTGGGGGTGAGGGAAGGAAAGGGCTCGCACTTGGCTAGGACCTTGGGGAGCCAAAGCCTGAGTCTCTGCCAGTTCAGAACTGCAATCCTGCCCTCCCACTCCCTCCTAAAAAGGCCAGATTTTTCGAGAAGTTCTAGAAGTCCAAGCCATAGTAGCTACGGAGGCCGCTTGAGGAGAGGAGTAGCAGGCTCAGAGCTGTGTGTCAGGAAGTTTGGCTTAGCAGTGAGGCTAGCCGTGGCCTTCCTAAAATGTAGTTCACAGAAGTGAATGGAATCTCTCCAGACGTGGTCTGATCAGCACCGTAGAAAGGACTCTGGATCCTTCTCGAAACACAGCCAGAGCTCACATTTGCTTCTCTGTCCGCCCCAGTGACACTGTTGACTCCCTTCAGGCTTGTGGTCCATTGACACCTCTTCTCTCCAGCCCATCCTAGCCCATGGAGATTCCTGTTTTCTGAATTCCTATTGTCCCGATGCCTTGTGTTATTCATTTTGTCATTTAGTGGCACGTTGCCTTGGGCTATTTCCTAACTCTGTGTGTGTGTGTGTGTGTGTGTGTGTGTGTGTGTACGTCCAGTCTGTCCAGTACACCAAGAGCTGCCTCCCACCTTGGTCTTCCCCACATCTTGATGTGCATCGTGGGTGGGCGGCCAATCCTTGGGACTGTAGGTGTCTCTGAAGCCAAGGGGAGCGGCAAGTCCAAGGAACACCACAGATTCATGGGATCTAGAACAGAA
Organism: Trichosurus vulpecula; assembly: GCF_011100635.1. NCBI lineage: Eukaryota > Metazoa > Chordata > Mammalia > Diprotodontia > Phalangeridae > Trichosurus > Trichosurus vulpecula. The sequence goes on from NC_050579.1 coordinate 2,073,228, forward strand.
AGGGATCTCAGTGTCCAAACCTCTCCTTTTACAGATGAGGAAACGAGGCCCAGAGAAGACAATGAGATTCTGGAAGGGACCTCAGAAGGGATCTGGTCCAGACCCATTTTATAGATGACAAAACTGAGGGATGTAGCTTAAGGCTATCCAGACAGGGAGCAGCAGCCCCCCTCTCCTTCCTCTGCACCATGGTGCCTTTCACCATCTAAGGGCGCAGAGAAGGCAAAGGAGAAACAAATCCCAGAGAAGCTGATGGCTTTGGGTGTGGGCTTGAGTGAGTGTAATTGGGAGTCGGGCCAGATTGTCTGGTTTGCTAGAGAGGGCTGGGCTTTTAGAGTTGGGGGGCCTGGGTTTGGTTCCTGGTTCTTTCTCTTCCTACATGTATCATCTTGGGTAAGTCACTTCACTCTGTCTGCCTCAGTTTCCTCATCTGTGAAATGAACCGGAGAGAGAAATGGTAAACTGCTCCAGTATCTCAGGATACTGGCAAACCCAAATGGGGTCATGAAGAGTCAGAGATGACTGAACAAAAATGGAAGTTAGCATTTCCTTCAGTTACTTTAAAACATGCTTCTGGGAAGATGGGTCCATGGGCTTCTCCAGCTGCTGCCAAAGGCCACAAAAAAGGGGAAGAAGCCTTGGGCAGTGGCGGGGGTCCTCTAAAGTGCCTTCCAGCATCAATATTTTATGAGACATGTTTAGGAGGGACCCAAGGCAGTAACTGCTCATAGGCTCATGGCTCTAATTGTGGGTAGTGACAAAGTGCTTTCAGCTTCTCCAAGTGATCTGTGTGAAAAATCTCATTCGCTGCTCTTAAAAACAGGCAAGTGCTGTAGGAATGGGTATTCCCATCTTATAGACGAGGATCCTGAGGTTCAGGGAGGCTCATGCAGGGCCAGGCAGCCAGTAAGTGGCAGACCTTAGATTCTGATGGCGTTCTGGTTCCAAAGCATCCACAGCATCCCCCCGTCCCCACCCAAGAGGCCTTAAGATCCTTGAATTAACTGCTTGATGAAACCGAGCATTCTTTTTCCATTGGTTGAGATGGTTGTGTTAGGGAAAAGTCCCGTGTTCCCCTCATGATGACTGCAGCTTAGAGCCCTTAACTGTGACTTTGGTCTTCTTGACTCTCCAGAGTTGAGTAGAGGGCTGCTGCTCCCTATCTGGGTGGCCTTTGAACGTTGAGAGTGGGTGCCCACTGGAGCACCAAGGTTTGTTGGTGAGCTGGTCTGCACAGTTGGCCATCCTTGGGGCATCTGGTACCTGTTTCTGATGGATGGTATTTCCTTGCAGGTCATGGCCCAGGTGGAGGGAAATAGCCAGCCTGAGAGGGCCTCCCAGCAGCCCTTCGTCTTCAAGGTGGTTCTCCTGGGGAGCAGTTCTGTGGGCAAGTCGAGTCTGGCCTTCCGATTCATCAAGAATGACTTCAAGGAAATCCTGCCCACGCTGGGCTGTGAGTGCTTGGCTTTGCTTATTTTTTTTTTTCTTTGTGGTAAGGCCAAAGGAGCTAATGGGGTTGGTGAGGAGGCAGAGAAGAGTTTCTCCTTACATTCTTCAGATGTTCAGCTGTATTTCAAGGAGCCAGGGAGAGGAGCTTGCTATTGGCTGTCTTAGGGCATAAATCTCCTCCCTATTGGGCACCGTTGCCATGAGGCTGGTGCCTCCTCCCAGAGAGGCCAAATATTATGGCTTCCTGGAGAAGTCTAAGGTGGAGGCTGGGTGTGGGAGCTGCCTTCAAGAGTTTGAAGGGCTATCATACAGAAACAGGGTCACATCAGTTTCTCTTGGCCTCTGACAGTGGCTTGAATGAGCACCATTGGGTGGGAATTCCGAAGAGGTAAATTTGGGCTCCATATAAAGAACAATAAGACTGTCTCCAGGTGGAATGAGATTTCTTGAGAAGCGGTGGGTTCATCCTCACCGGCCTAGTGGGCTGCATTGGGAAGAAGGGTGGCCTTTACCGGGAGCCCCTGGTGCTTCCTTCTTTCATTTCTTAGTGGTCCTCTTCTCACCCCGTCCTAATTGAGATCTCAGACCTTAGGAATGAGTGAACGGATGAATCCATCCATCCATCCATCCATCCATCCATCCATCCATCCAACAATGAATGTTTATGAATTGCTTATTTTCTGGGATTCGTAGATAAAAACCAAAGTCCCTGCCCCTGGGGTGCTATCTATCCCTTTCCCAGATAAGTAAACAGAGGCACACAAAATAAATAAAAAGCAAAGGAATACCAGTTCAGCATCAAAGGCAGTGGGCTGCACAGGGCTGTCTTCTGGTGGTTCCATCTCTTCTTTCTGGAGGCAGACAGCATCAAATGAGCAGCTCTTCATGCCTTGAAGAGCAGATTCAGAGCTAGACCAATGTTAATTAAACCCAGCACCATTTCCATTCCTCTTTTTGGGGGCCCTCAGGAGATATGACTTTGGAGTGTGGAGGGTCTGGGTTCAAATCCTGCTCTGCCTCCTACTCTCCATGTGATTCTGAGTCCCCTTCCAGCTCTAGAGCTGTGACCTATGATACGAGGTCATTTCCCCCCTGGAAAACGCGGGTGTTGGAGGCCTCTAAGGCCTCTCCTGGCTCTGGATCATAACAAGCAATGATAATGATGGCGCCATGTAGGGAGGGCCTTGAGGCTCTCAGAGGGCTCCTCACAGCAACATCTTTATAGATGAGGAAACCGAGGCATGGAAAGCAGCAGGGATTTGCCCAGTCACATGAGATATAGGGATTCGAAGACTCCTCTCCTCCAGCTGACCCTTTGCATTGGAAGCCTGGGAAGTTAAAGTGATTCCCCCTTAGAGCCAGCCTGGGGCCATCAAACATGGAATCAGGGGATCTGGAGTGTCTGAAGTAGGCTGACTGGGGTGGCTGGGGGGCCCCCAAACCTCCCAGGAGGAGGATGGCCCTCTGCTGGTCACAGCCGCCTCCACTGCTAAAGGCTTTGGGGCATCATGGTGTGGGGCGAGAGCGACACCTGGTGGATCTTAGGGTGATGGCTCTGGCCTGGAAGGAAAGAGCTCTCATCCTCTCATTTCGTGTAGGAGAGAAGCCGAGGCTGAAATAACCAGAGTCATTCACTTAAGTCAGGCGGTCAGGCGGCACAGTGGGCAGAGCCCTGGGTCTGGAGTCAGGAAGCCCTGAGCTCAAATCCAGCCTCAGACATTTACTAGCTGTGTGACCCCGAGTGGGGCTCTTAATTTGTCTCTGCTATGGTTTCTCCATCTGTAAAATGAACCTATTTCCCAGGCTTGTTGTGAAGGTAAAGGAAAATAATGTTGATAAAGTGCTTGAAAACCCTTAAAATGCCCTAGAAATGCTGTTAACAAGCAGCAGAGCCAGGACTAGGGCCACTTATTCTGCCTTTCCATTGATCTGTGTGTGATTCTGCTCTTTAGAGGCCGTCGGGTTCTAGTGGGGTTCTAGGTGTTGCCGCCATGCCGCAACACGGGCAATCTATTGCTACTGACGAGATGGGCTTTTGCTTTGGTGGGAAGTTCAGGGTCAGTAGAGGAGCCTTAGGTCATGCTCCCCATCTCTGGGCCCTGCTCCCTGCCTGGCTCTACTGTTTGTCCCAGGCACACGCACAGCTCTGGAAGCTCTAGAGGCTGGGGACCAGACATCCTTCCTCTACTTGGTGCTTCCTGCACCTCCTTTGACTCATTCCAGATCTCTTCCCAGAGGCTCTCCAGTGTCCAGGAACTTGATTCAATCAGTACAATCAACACCACCCCCCCCACTCCACCCCAACCCAAATGACAGAGAGAACATCATTGACTGCCATTCTGTTCCTGCTCTCCCACCTCTATAAGCACATAGGAATTACACATGAGAATAACTACCATTGAGTCTTGAAAGGAGCTCATCACTGGAGAGACCCATGGTCAGTTCTTCCTGGGGTCAGAGATGGCCAGAGGTTATTTGCCATGGCAGCAGAGGCCAGGCTTTGATAAAAAGACACAGAGTCTTATTTCAAAGGACTTAATTCTCTATTCAAAGAACATGTTAGAGTTTAGATTGTGGGGGGCATGCTAATTGTTCTTGTCTTTGTATTTGAGATTAGGGAGGGGGATTGGCCTCATTCGGCTTGGCCAAGAGGTCAGCCGAAGAAGGAGTAGATGGAAGTTACAAAGAGCCAGATCTAGGCTTGATGTCAGGAAGGATGGCCAACCATGAGATCTGTTCCCAAGTGGGAATTAGGGTGTCCCCATCCCTGGAGGGCTTCCAGCCAAGGATGGCAAGTATGTTGGAGTGGGGATATTTTGGGGGGCACAGGTTGGCCAGATTAGGGGTTTTCAACTAGGCCCTATGACTTGTCTTTTAAAAATACATTAATAACTGTATTTCAATATAATGGGTTTCCTTTGTTATTTTTTTGCATTTAAAAGCATTACTCTGAGGAGGGGCCATTAGGCTTTATCAGACTGCCCAACGGTCTAGGTCACAGAGGTAGGGAACCTGTGGCCTCAAGATCGCATGTGGCCTTCTGGGTCCTCAAGTATAGCCCTTTGACTGAATCAGTTCACAGTTTGGATTCAGGACCCAGAGGGCCATATGTGGCCTCAAGGCCACAAATTCCCTACCCCTGGTAGGACATAAAAAAGGACCCCTGGTCTAGATGATCTTTGAGCACTGACTTTGAGTCAGAGGGCTTTGGTTCAAATCCCACCTTTAACAATTACTACCTACATAACCTTGGACATGTTGTTAAATCTTTCTGGGGCCTGGCCCAGGTTCCGCATCTTTTATGGGAAGGCATTGGACTTGCTAATTCCTGAGATCCCTTTCACTTCTGAGATCCCATGATTCTCTGAATTAGGGGTGCCCCTGAGTGGAATAGGAAGCCTTGAGGAGTAGTGATGGAGTGAGGTCCCCAACATGGGAAGTTTTCAGGAGGAGCCTGGTTAGCACTGGTCCCAGGTGTTGTAAAGGGGCATCCTGGTCAGTCTAGATGGCCGCTGCTGTGCTACTTCTGCAAATGTATCCCAGAGGGCCCCTGCTTCAATATTGAAAAAATACTCCAATGTTACATGAGATACCATGTGGTTCTCCATGGCCTGCAGGATAGTCATCATCGTCTGAGCCTTTCATAGGAAAGGAAAAGGCAAAGAAGAGAAGCGAGTCAAGTAGTTTTTGTTCTAGGCCCACACAGAAGGCACCAGGAACGGCTGGCAGAAGGTGCCACCCGAGTCAGTTTCCAGAGTTAGCACCAGGGCATGCAGGCCTGGATGAGCAGAGGCAGCAGGTGGAGCAGGCGCTATGCTGGGCTTGAGCTCCGATGATCTGGGCTGAAGTCCTAGCTCTGCAGCATGAACATGGCTCTGGGCCTGTGTCTTCATTTATAAAATGAGAATACCATACTCTAATAATATAATGTAATTATATGATAATTATACTAACAGCAACAGTCACCATTGACCTCATGGGGTTGTTGAAAGGAAATGGTTTTGCAAACTTTATGGTATAAATAAAAGGCAGTAATGTAAATTTGGTATGGATCTCCATTTGTATGTTTTCCCCCATTGAATGTAAACTCCTTGAGGGTGGGGCCCGGTTTATTTTTGTACACCCAGCCTCTAGCACAGCGAATGGACCATTGGAGGTACTGGGAAAATGTTCGTTGATTGGCTGATTGACTGGCAATCCAGCTCAATGAACACTTATTAGGCACCTACTGTCTGCCAAGTCAGACACATCCTGGCTGGGACTCTGGACAAGTCAGTTAATCTGCCAGAGCTCCTGGCAGTTCCCTTTCAGTAGCGGACTGGACCAAGTGAGGGAGCTTCATGAAGAATGCCAAATGACTGATGAAGCTGCAGGTCCCCATCCCCATTGCTAGACCCTCTACTTGGTGTTAAAGGGAAGCTACAAGAGTCCTTGGCATCGGGAAGACCTGAGTTCAGATTTCCCTTCTGATGCATACTGACTGGGCAAGGTGTGACCCTGGGCAAAGCACTCAGTGTCCCAGCTCCCTAAGATGAAATATTGTAAAGAAAGTGCCAGCCTGTATTGGTAGAGAGAGATTTCTCAACCAGAAGTCACACTCCTACTTCCAGTCTGTCACTGTGTTCCAGACCCTGGGCTGGGGAGCCTGAGACAGAAACCAAAATAACCCTTGACTTCAGGGAGATTCCATTCTACAGGGAAAAGGGAGGTTCATCATTGACACAGGAAAGAAAATATATACTAATGTCAAGAGGAGAGAACTAGCAAGACCGTGTGTGTGTGCATGTGTGTGTGTGTGTGAGGTGTGTGTGTGTGTGTGTGTGTGTGTGTGTGAGGTGTGTGTGTGTGTGTGTGTGTGTATATGTGTGATGGTGATAGAGATGGTGGTGGTGGTGGTGGTGGTAGAGGAAACTATCTAAAAACCATGTCATATGAGAAACATTTGAAGGGTCTGGGGATGTTCAATCTGGAGGAGAGATGACCAATGGGGCAGGGGGGTGGAGACCACAATAGCATGTTCAGATATTTGAAGGTGGGGGAGGGTGGTATGAGACTGGGTCAAGAAATCTCCTGCCTTTGGCCATTGGGCCATGAGGGGCCCAAGGCTTTGGTTCCCCTGACCCATAAAGCAGATCATGGTACAGGACGGGTGACAGTCCCTGCTTCCAAACCAGGACCTTTGTGGCTTCCTCTCCCCAGGTGCCTTCTTCACTCAGATGATGGAAATAGATGGCTCGGTCTTAAAGCTGGAGATCTGGGACACTGCGGGGCAGGAGAAATATCACAGCGTCTGCCACCTCTATTTCCGGGGAGCCAATGCCGCTCTCTTGGTTTATGACGTTGCAGACAAGGTATGGATGCCCTCAGCACTGATACAGCCTGTGTTTATTTAGCCTTTGATTGCCTGTTGGGTTTATTCCTCCTTTTAAAGCTCACACACAGATCAAATACATCGAGGGTCCTGGGATTCCTTCCAGTCATCACCCAGGCCTCCTACCTTAGAGATGTCCCTGCCTCTTCCCTCCTCTCTGGTCCCGTAGCTCATTAGAGGCACTGTCAGTCCCATGTATCCCCTTCTCTCACCTAGATGGCCACCACCCTCTTCAGGCCCTCTCTGTCCCTTAGCTGGACAAGTGCATAGCCCCTGACTGGTCTCCTGGCCTGCACTCCCTCCGATGCTATTTTAATCTAGTCTCTGGTCAGTTAACATGTATTTATTAAGGAACTACCATGTACGGCACCATGCTGAGGATACAAAAAGGCTCCCCAAAATCCAGTCACCTGAAGAGCTCACAGTCAGGTGACATGCTCAGTACAAACAAGATCGATATGGGATGAACTGGAGATATTCAAAGAGGGGGTGGGGCGCTAATATAAAACTGGTCAGGGAGAGGCTTGCTGTACCAGGTGGGATTTCAGTGGGAGCTTGAGGGAAGCCAGGGAGGCCAGGGGATGGAGAGGATCAGGGGGAGGATTCCAGGTCTGGGGGATGGAGAGGAGCAGGGGGAGGATTCCAAGCCAGGGAAAGTGCTCCAGGTCCACACAGCTGCCAAGGGGATGGTCCCCAAATTCAGGCCTAACCCTCTTACTCTCCTGCTCTGTGAACATCAGGGGCTCCCCTCTCCCTCTAGGATCAAACACAAGCCATTCTGTTTGGCATTTCAAAGCCTCCCCCACTCCAGCGTGCCTCCCCTGAGTTTGCACCACTGTCCCTAACACAGCGGCACAGTGTTTGGCTAGTGGTTGACACTTAATGCACACTGACTGGTCCAGTTGGGCTGAGCATTAAGCATTCTCATGATACCATGTGTTGTGTCTAGGTTACTCACTGGAGAAAAGAACAGGAGCGGCGCTTTCATTCTCATTAGCGGGTCTTAGCATAAAAATGTGGTGATAACCTGGGTTTATATCGCATCTTTTGTTCCCTAGTCCAAGGATGGTTTAAAAAAAAATCAGCTGGTGTGCTAACACTCTCTAATGAGGAGTAAAAATCCCCGAGGCTGCTCGTGGAAGATCTGCTTGGCCCAGAGTGCCCCAGGCGCTCTGCCCTGGGATCCGGCTGCTGTGTTCTCCAAAGACTTCAGCTGAAATCCCTGCATGGTTATTTGATCTCAGCCCTCTGGGTCTTCCCCGGGGACAGCTGTGGCCAGAGACCAGCTCTCCTGGGAAGGCCGCATGTTCAGAAGTGCATGAGAAACTTACCTGGAGGGCTGGCTGGCTGCCCACGTGTCTGCTGCGTTACCTTGGGGGTCCCCTTTGTGTACAGGATGGATGAAGGGGCTGTTGCCCCAGGGTCCCTTCCAACCCTCAAATTCTGTGATGGTTGCCCCCATTATGAAGCTCTCAAGGGACAGGCTAATTAACCATGCTGTTGGGTACTTTGAAGCCAATATTAATCATATGTGATTAAAAATTCAAATTGAACATTAGTTATGGCTGAAAACCCCAATCACATCAGACGGGAGCAGAGGGGCCCAAGGTAATAGGACATCATAGCAAATCAACACATTTAGTAAGCCCTTGTTACTGGGAGGCAGAGCATCTAGAGTGCTGAACCCTGGCTCCGGAAGACCTGGGTTCAGATCTCGCCCATGATGCCACATAAATCATCCCGTCTTTAAGTCTCAGTTTCTTCTTCTTTAAAATTAGGAAAACAATCTCACAGAGACCTGTCTCCCAGGTACAGTGGAGATGGTGCTTGCCAACCTGAAAGCCCCTGAAAATGTCAGCTCTTCCTGATCCTTTGTTCCAGCCAATCAAACTGAACAGATGATTACCTGCTGTTGTCTTTTAAGGATTCTTTCCACAGGGCTCAGCAGTGGTGGAAGGAGCTGGAGAATGAGTTTCAACCTGAAGAAATTGTGGTGATTTTGCTAGGCAACAAGACCGACCTCGAGGATTCTCGGAAAGTGACCCTGGAGGTATGTGTTTGGTCACTGCCCGGAGGTGATTACTAGATGGTGCTCCAGGTTAAAGGAGCCCTGCTTGGTCTTTTTATTTTTCAATGGTTTTTCTCTTCTTTTTATTTTTTAAAATATTTAATTTATTTATTTTCAGTTTTCAACATTCATTTCCATAAGTTTTAAATTTTCTCCCCCTCCCTCCCCAAGACGGCATGCCATCTGATATGGGCTCTACACATACATCCCTGTTAAACACATTTTCACATTAGTCATGTTGCATAGAAGAATTATAACGAATGGGAGAAACCATGAGAAAGAAAACAAAGCAAAAGAGAAAAGAGTCTGCTTCGCTCGGCATTCAGACTCCACAGTTCTTTCTCTGGGTGTGGAGGTGGGTGGCATTTTCCATCATGAGTCCTTTGGAAATGTTTCAGGTCCTTGCATTGCTGAGAAGGGCTAAGTCTATCAAAACCAGCCCTCGAACACTGTGGCTCTTACTGTGTACAATGTTCTCCTGGTTCTGCTCACTTCACTCACCATCAGTTCATATGAGTCTTTCTAGGTTTTCCCAAAGTCCTGCTGCTCATCATTTCTTACAGCACAATAGTATTCCATTACATTCATGTACCACAGCTTGTTCAGCCATTCCCCAATGGATGGGCATCCCCTTAATTTCCAGTTCTTGGCCACCACAAGAAGAGCTGCTATAAATATTTTTGCACATGTGGGTCCTTTCAGCCTAGTCTTTTTTAAAAAATTAGCTTTTATTGATGCCTTTTGTTAAACCTGAAAATTTGGTTGAAGGAAACAACAGAGCTAGGTGACAGAAAAATCCATGTTGTTTATTATTTTCCCTTAAAGCACAGCTAAGCTAGCTTACTTGTACATACAAGGAGTCAGAGCATAGGCTCTGGCTGTCTGAACAAAGCAATGAGAAAACTTATATACGTTATTTTAGCAGGCCTAGCAAGCCTGTATTACCTCATTTTTTATGACCCCCATGTATGTTTAACCATGATACAAGAAGAGGATTTTCCTTAATGGAATAGAGTTGTAAAGGATGTTGACAAAAGTCAATTGAAACTACAGCCCAGCGTCTCTGTGTCTCATTACATTCCATAACATAGTATATACCTGTAGAATATTAAGCAAGGTAATCTCTCTAGGGGTAATGTCCTTAGGTCAGTCTAATCCGGCCTTGTTGACAGAGGTAAGGGTATTGCCTGAGCAAACTTTTAGAGAGAACAAAGAAGCCCAGGTCCTGGATCTTCATCCAGTTACTCATTAATTCAGGCTCTGGGTCTGGTTGAAATTAAAAATGATATAAAATAGTATAATATTTTCCACACTTTGGTAATTTCCCTCCACGTGGCAGCCCAAAGTCTCCTTTGTGGCAAAGAAATATGGTTAAATGCAAACATTAGATATAGACAAAATGTATACCACATTCTGTCATGAGGGTCCCTCTTCATTGGTTTTTCCATCACTCCAAAAACCAGCCTGCTCTTCTGGTAACTCTTGGTTCACATATCATTGAAGCCTAGTTTGCAGTTTTAAGTATAACCTTGCTGGTATGTGATTCCTCAGCATTACCCTTCTTTAGGATTGGGATGTAAATGGATCTTTTCTAATCCAGTGGCCACTGTTGAATTTTCTAAATTGGTTGGTATATTGAGTGTAGCAGCTTAACAGCATCATCTTTTAAACAGTTCAGCTGGAATTCCATCACCTCCCCCAGCCTTATTATTAGCAATGCTTCCAGAGGCCTGCTTGGCGCTATTCTCCAGGACGTCTGGCTCTAAATCAGTAACCGCCCTATCAGCATTATGGGTGATGTTAGGTTCTTTCTCAAATAGTTCTTTGTGTATTCTTGACGTCTCTTTTTAATCTCTTCTGCTTCTGTTAAGTCTTTACCTTATTTGTTTTTATCATGCCCATTTTTACATAAAATTTTCCCTTGATATTTTTAATTTTCTTGAAGAGATCTTGTCTTTCCCATTCTATTCTCTTTTTCTCTTTCTTTGCATTGCTCAACTAAAAAAACTTGCTATTCTCTGGAATTCTGCATTCAGTTGGGCATACCTTTCCCTTTCTCCTTTGCCTTTCTCTTTCCTTCTTCCTCAGCTATTTGTGAAGCCCCATCAGCTGCCATTTTGCTTTCTTGCTCATCTTTTTCTCTGGGATGTTTTTTGGTTGCTTCCTTCTCTACAGTGATGAGAACCTCTGTCTGCAGCTCTTCAGACACTCTGTCTACCAGATCGAATCCCTTAAATCTCTTCATCCTCCACTTCATATTCATAAGGGCTGCTGGTAGGTCATAACTATATAGTCTGATGGTTTTCTCCAGTTCCTTCAATTTAAGCCTGATCCACAGTCAGCTCCAAGTCTGTGTGGATCACAACAAAATGTGGCAAATCCTCAAAGAGAGGGGAGGACCAGGGCATCTCACTTGTCTCCTGAGGAACTTGTATGTGGGCCAAGAAGTGACAGTTGGAACCAAACATGGAACAACTGATTGGTTTAAGATTGGAAAAGGAGTATGATGAGGCTGTAGATTGTTACCTTATTTATTTAACTTCCATACTGAGTACATCATGGGAAATGCCAGGCTGGACAAATGAAAAACTGGATTGCAGGTTGCTAGGAACCGCTGTCTGTAAAATATATAATCTATCTGATTTCCATATTGACCATCTGGTGATGTCATGTACAGAGCTGCCTTTCGGGTCTGTTTAAAAAGAGTGTTTGCTATGGCCAGCAAGTTATCTTTATAAAACTCTACTGACCTCTGCCTTGCTTCATTTGATCCTTCAAGGCCAAACTCACCTCTTATCCCAATTATCTTCTGGTTATCCATTGTAGCATTCCAATCCCCTATGACCAATGTGATGTCTTTTTTGGGATTATTTCTAGAAGATGTTGTAGGTCTTCATAGAACTGAGCAATGTTGCCCTCTTTGGCATCAGTGTATTATTGTGATGTTGAATATTTTGCCTCGGGTTCAAACAGAGAGCGTTCTGTCATTTTGGAGATTCTATCCCAGGACTGCCACTCTTACCCTTTTATTGACTCAGAGCCACTCCATTTCTTCAAAGGGATTCTTGCCCGCAGTAGCATAGGTAACGTCGCTTTAATTAAATCTACCCTTTCCCATCCATTTGAGTGACACCCAAGAGGCCTGCGTTTAATCTTTCCCTCTCCTGTTTGACCACGTCCCCCTTACCTCGGTTCACAGATTTCACATTGCAGGTTCCTGTGTAGTATTGGTCTTTATGGCTTCAGACTTCCTTTTGTCACCAGACGCATTCGAGGCTGCACTTCCTTTTGGCTTTGGCCCAGCCGCTTCGTTAGTTCTGGAGTTACTTAGTTGCCCTCCGCTCTTCATCAGTAGTATATTGGCCACCTTCGGACCCCTGGGGTTCATCGTCACTTTTCTCATTTTAGTGCTGTCCATGGGGTCTTCTTGGCAAAGATCCTGAAGTGGTTTGCCATTTCCTTCCCCAAAGGATCACATTTTGTCAGAATTCTCCACCATGACCTGTCCGTCTTAGATAACCCTGCGTGGCTTAGGGTTAGGCTACACAAGCCCCTCCACCACACCAAGGCATCCAAGGGTCGGGGCAGGGGTGGGGGGATGAATGTGTGTTCATCCATGTCAGTAAATTACATGTCAGTAAATGTCTCACTTTCTTTACCTGGAAAATGAGAAAGTTGGAGGTGGTCTCTGATATCCCTTCTGCCTATAAAGTGAGGAAACAGTGAATGAGAGAGTCTAACAAAGTGCTCTTCAACCTTAAGCCAATAGGAACACTAGTGACGTCAGTCAATGTCAGCTCTTAAGATTCTAGGATTTTGAAGTCAGACTCGGTTCATTTTCTTCTCTCTTCCAGGAAGGAAAAGCATTTGCAGAAAGCAACAAGTTATTGTTCATGGAAACCTCAGCCAAATTAAACTACCAAGTGACTGAAGCCTTCAGTGCCGTGGGTAGGTAGATAATGATCAGAAGAGCTAACATTTAGATGACACCTACTATGTGCCAGGCACTACGCCAGATGTTTTACAGTGATGATCTCCTTTGGTCCTCGTGTCAACCCTGGGAGGTAGGGGCTATTATTATCCCCATTTACAGTTGAGGAAACTGAGGCAGACAGTCAGAGATGCTTAGAGCCAGGAGAGCCGGAAGATGAGCTTTGGTCCTCCAGCCCCTCCTCCCTGGCCTCCCCACTGGCTGATCACAAGTCCACGGTGCTCTGTGGTTCAGAGGTTGTCCGGCCAACCCCCTCACTTTACGGATGAGGAAGCAGGCTAAGGGCGGGGGTGGGTGGGTCACAGGACTAGATTTAAACCCGGAAGGGCCATTGGTCTGGCCCCCTAGCTTTATGGATGAGGATGAGGTCCAGGGATGGGCAGCAACTTCCCTAAGAATACAGGACTGGCAGGTGTCAGACAGGATTTCTATATGTACATATGTATATGTATATATGCATACACATGTCGATCCCTCGAGAGAATGCAAGCCCTTTGAGGACAAGGGATGTTTTGGGTTTTTGTCTTTGTACCCCGGTGCCCAGCAGAGTGCCGGTATGCAGTAAGTGCTTAATAAATATTGGTTGATTGATTGATTGGCAGCCCTCCAACTTTGAGGTCTGCAGTAGAAGCTTCTAGGAAAGGACCTCTCATTAGGAAGGGTTTCCACCCACTCTATGGGGCTTACTTGCCTTCCGAGCTTCTCTGCATCCAGGAGAACGGCTGGGATGATTCGGATTTTAATAATCAGAGGCATCGATTTGGGAACTTCCCTGACACAGATCCTTATAGTGACTTTTGAGTGAGCGAAGGCGGACTTGGCTTCCTGGCAAACGCTTTTCTACCTTCTCCTTCCCTTCTCTTCCTAGCTCGTGAATTGTTAAGAAGGGAAGAACAAAATGGTGGCAGAACCCAGCAGAAGAACCCGGCCGTGGATCTGAAGGAGACGGCCAGGGCAGGGAAGAGCAAATGCTGCTTGGACTAGGGGGAGCAGGCGCTGTGGGGAGCCCTCCCCCACTCTGGCCTCCCATCGGGCTCTGGCCATGAACATGAGTCTCCTGCAGCTGCCTCTGCCTTGCTGATGGATAGACCCTCCCTGGCCATGGCAGTGTGGACCAGGAGGCTGACTGTTGAAATTCTGGACTTGCTATCTCGCAGGGCCCCTTCCCAGGGGTCAGAGGAACATTGGTAGGCCTCAAAGGGATGCTTCCTGATGGAGCCTGTGGGGGAGGCATGGGCCGAGGGCCTGGTGGCTCTGGGAGGGGGCACCATGGAGCCAGAACATTTGATGTCTCCACCCCAGGCAATGTCTCAGGGACGCCATGGTCGCTCCCTCTCAGTGCATTGTTGATTAAGAGCTGAAGGGGAACTTGGAGGTCCTCTGGCCCAATCCCCTCATTTTACGGATGTGAAAATGGAGGCCCAGAGTGTGTAAGGGACTAGCTCTAGGTCACACAACCAGCAAGGGTCTGGGGCAGGCTTTGAGACTCTGACCATGGCACCACCTGGCTGCCTCCTGACAGGCCAGAGAAAGGTATCTACTTGGTGGCTGGCACCAGGGGAGCCAACCCCCAGTGGGCACACCATCCAAGTGCAATGGGAGGGGCTGATCCTACACACCCTCATATCTGTGCACACTTTCTAGACTACTGGAAGATGCTTCTCCAGGCACTTCATGGCTCTCTGGGCCTCAGTTTCCATATCAGTAAATTGTGATAATGACGCTTGTGCATAATGACATTGGAATCATACTTACTAACTACATATCCTTGGGTAAGTCACTGTTGGCTCCCTGGGCCTCCTTCCTAAATGGCCTCGAAGCTCCCTTCCCTCCCTCCCTGGGTTGATGTAAGTTTTATGCAGATCTTAAAGTAATGTGGAAATATGTTCAGTCAGTCAGTCAATCCACAGGCATTTATTAAGCGCTTACTGTATGCCTGACACTATGTTAAGAACTGGAAATATAAATACAAGTGAAAAGAAAACAATACACAAAAGGAAGCTGAAAGGTGGGGGGGGGGTCGGGGGTGGGCATCCCACAGGGTATGATAGCGACTCTCCAGAGGAGGCGGCCCCGTGGGAGAAGATTGCTTTCTCTTGCTGGTTTACCTGCCCAGTATTTCATGGTGCCATAGCTTTAAAGGCAGTGTGGCTCAGTGGGCAGAGTCCTAGGCTTGGAATCAGGAAGACTTGGGTTTGAATCCTCCTTTAGACACTCATCAACTCTATGACTCTGGGCAAGTCAACCGAGCCTTGGTTTCCTCATCTGAAATGGGGATGTTAAGATGGCCTGCCTCCCTGGGTGGTCGAGAGGCTCACCATCGATCTGTGAGCATTTATTAAGCACCTTCTATGTGTGAGACACTGAACTGGGCACTGGGGGTGCAAAGGAAGAAAAAGAACGGGTCCCTACCCTCGAGGAGCTCCCTTCTACCAGGGGATTGCGACCAATAAGCGTAAAGTGCCCTTGGAGGCTCAGCCAAGGGGACGTGAGCTGTGGTTATTGCTGGTCCTCTCACTGTACAGATGAAGGTGCTGAGAAGCACGGGGGAAGCATCTTGTTCAAGGTCACATGGTTAGTAAGTGGCAGGGTTGGGATTTGAATCCAGGCCCTGGGACTCCAAAGCCCCTAGATCATGTTTCCAATAAATGAACCTCTGAAATAACACATTTCTGATATTGAGAAGCATTTGATACCTGGGCTAAGTGGCCAGAGGGCTTAGACAAAGCCTTCCTACCCCTCACCAGGGGTCTTTGGCCTGGTTTTTGTCTCTTAGGCATGAAGGTCGGGTGTCAGGCTGGGGCAATGGTGCCCTCTGGAGAGCCCTGTGGGCCGAGGGATGGGTGGAAGGCCCAGAGGCACAGCCCGAAGGTCAGTGGAACTAACAAGTCCTTAATAGAGCTGGTCAAAGGTAGAATCCATTGCCTCCAAGGGAGTGAGCTCCCTGTCACTGGAGGTCTCCAAATGGAGGCAGGAAACGACTTGTTTAGAGAGGATTCATGTCCAGGATGGCCTCTGCCATCCCTCTTAATGTGATCATTAAAGAAAACAACAACACCTGGTCTTGCCCCTGCCAGGAAGGCCAACAGTAATGTTATCGATCTGAGGTAGTGTGGCCTACTGTACAGACAACCAGCTAGGGAGTTCAAGTCCTGGGTTCAAGTCCTGCCTCTAATACCCGCTGCCTGCGTCAACCTGGACAAGTCCCACCTTCTCAGTGCCCTCCAGGTGATTCTCTAAGACTGTCAATTGTCAATCAGTCATTGATCTGAGTTCATGGAGGGACTTTCCATACTGGGAGTTATCCACAAGGAGATCCCAGGCCTGGACCAATGTTAACCGCCATCTTGCACCTTCAGTCGTTGAGGCTTGAAGTGTTCCTGTGGCCATTTGTTCATCCCTTTCCTTAATTAGAGCTACCGTGAATGAAGCCAAGGTGGTGAGACCAGTCGTTGGGGTGGCCGGATGGCTTCCCCCGCCTGTGAGCACATCCTACAGATTGGGGGTGCAGGGGAAGGTGACTCGGCTGAGAGCCTGGACCCCCAGGCTTGTCGGGCTGGTTGTCTGCTGAGAAGCAGTGTGGCCTGGGGGGCAGCTCCACCACGCAGCAGCGCTTGACTTTGGGCGGGACTGTTTACCCCTCATTTAGAAGCATTTTCCTCATTTATGAAAAAGTGAGAATAAAATTCACCCCAGTCACCTGACGCAGGAGTTTTGAGGAAAGTACCGTGCAATGACTCCCACTTGCACAGAGCTTGAAGGTCCAGGGCTCTTTTCCAAGCGTTGTCCTCCTCTCCCACCAGGACCCACCATCATGCCGAGAGGGAATCCTGGTGAGCGAGTAGAACTTAACTTCTCTGTGGTGTTTTGGGGAAGCTTGGGAGGATATCTCAAGCTTGACCCCAAAGACGACACAGGAGGAGCTTCTTTCTCTCGCCTGCTGGCAGAGGCGGGGGGACACGGGTGTAGAATGCTGCCTGCTCTGCTGGGCTTTTTCATGTGTTGGTTAGTTTGGCTGAATATTGTTCTTCTCCCTCTTTTTTTATTCTTCATCAGAAGGGATGGTTCTGACATGAGGGATACATGGGGAAACATTAATACAATTTTATTTTTTTCAAGTTGGAAGATTTCAGGTCTTTGCCTTGGATGCTACCGCTCCCCCTCCCCTCTTCCTCTTCTTCCTCTTCCCCCTCCCCTCCTCCTCTTCCTCCTCTCCCCCCCTCTCTCTCCTCCCCTCCTCCTCCCCCTCTCCCTTTCCTCTTCTTCCCCTCCTCCTCCTCCTCTTCTTCCTTTCCTTCTTTCTCCACTTTTGCCTCCATCAGCCGAGGACTGAAGATGTCAGTGCTTCCCTCTCGCCTTGTCGACAGTCCAGGGAGTTAGCTGTCTTCCTGGAGCCTCTGTATACTGAGGGAGGGCTGTGCAGCTTAATGTGAGGCCTAATGAAGCAGTTTGCTCAGAGAGACTCCAGGTAAGGCTCTGAAAATAGAGGAGGGCAAACCAGGGATAAGGTGCCCACCTGAGGAAAAGGGGTGGGGTGGTCCAAGAGGGATGGGCACTAATCTAGACCATTGAATTAGAGTTGCTGACTTTGGGTTCAAATCCCTTTTCTGACACTTCCCATGTGTCATCTGACATTTCCCTCCTCTCTGCCTCAGTTTCCTTATCTGTAAAACCCAGGGGTTGGGAGAGATAAGCTGTGAGGTTCCTTCCAGCTCTAGAGTTGTGTTCCTACTGTCCTATAGATAGAGCCCATTCCCCAAGGTCAGATCCTAGCTGACTTGAATGTACGGCTTTACAAGTGTGGGGGGTGGTGGTTGTTCGGTGCATCATCAGTACACATAGGGAATGCCTGGTGTGGAAATGCCCTTCACTAATGGAAATCGGTAACACCTGTAACTCATCAACCTAGAGCATCACCTGGGCTGGTGAGAAGTACGGTGACTTGCCCAAGGTCTTGCAGTCAAGTGTATGTCAGAGGCAGGGTTTGAACCAGAGGCTTCCTGACTGTATATATAACAAAGCCCTGTTCCATACATTACCTCATTCGCTCTTTCTAATAACTCAATCGATCAGCATGCAGTAATTAAGCACCTACTATGTGCCAGGCACTGTGCTAAGTCCTGGGGATGCATGTCCAAAGAATAGAAGAATGCCTCCCCTCACCAAGATTAATTACCCTCTGAGGGGCTGCGGCTGGAATGATCTTCCTGGTCATACAGGTGAGAAGACTGAAGCCCAGGGAGGTTGAGTCATTTAACGGCCACATAGCTTGTAAGTATTGGAGGTGGAATTTGAACTCAGGTCATCACAAAACTCTGGTTTATCTCAGCTCCAAGCACAGACACTGATTTAAGTAAGATCAAATATTTTTATTTGCCGAGAAAGAAACTAGGAAGTGGAAGAGAAGGGCGGGGGGAGAGAGGGAGGGGGGAGAGAAGGCGTCCGGGTTTATTCCCAACAGAATCGCCTCAGTCATCTTGGGCGGACTTGTTACTGTCCTCCACAGGGAAGCAAGCTTGATGCCGTCTATAGGCAGGCCTCTGATAGCCCTCCAAGGTGGCCCTCCTTCGGTCAAAGCGGCCCACGGGTCTGATTCCTCGACCCGTGTACCAGGAAGGGTCAATGTCGGGATCTGCAAGGGAAGAGGCGGGAGGCTGATGAGGAGGCTGAGAGCTGGTCCTTCCGCCCACTGCTCTTCGAAGAAGAAACAAGGAATTACCTAGTTGTGGAGTGGGATGGGACACACTTAACATTGCTTAGTGACTGATGACCCCCCACCCCGGCCCTCCCCCCCCACCCGGGACTGTGGACAGGGAAGGAAGGGGTCGTGCTTCCAAATGGGCATCCCCAAGTGCTAGCTTCCCGGGGTCAGAAATCACAGCTCCAGAACCCAAAGAGACCCAAGGGGCCAGCGAGCTCAGCCCCTCATTTTACAGATGGGCAAACTGAGGCCCAGGGAACTGCTCAAGGTCATGCAATTAAGAAGGAGCTGAGCCGCAATTCGACTCCAGGTCCCCTGACTCCAAATCCATCCCTCTCTCCCTCTGGGGCTCAGGTGAATCATTTGCAAATGAGGGGACGGGACTCTTTGGCTTGTGGGTCCCTTCCTGCTGTAATTCTGTGATTCTATATCGTGTGTATGTGTGTGTGAGTGTGAGTGTGTGTATGTGCATGAGTGTGTATATGTGTGTGAGGTGCGAGTGTGAGCGTATGTGTATATGTGTGTGTGTATGTGTGTATGTGAGGTGTGTGAGTGTGAGGTGTGTGAGGTGTGTAAGTGTATGTGAGTGTGAGTGTGTGTGCATTGTTACCTCCATTAGAACATAAGCTTCTTGAGGGCAGGGACCATTTTTGCCTTTCTTTGTATCCATCCCCAGTGCTTAGGGTGCTGCCTGGCATCTAGTAAGTGCTTAATAAATGCTGAATGACTGACTATGAATCCAGGGGACCTGAGGTTATAGAATAGCCCCTGCATAAAGAGGTGAGAACATGTTGGAGCAAAGTACAGGAAAAGAAGTCTAGTTTTATACTGAAAAATCACACACAGTTCCACGGTACAGCTGCCTCTAAAGTGCTCAGTGGTGTCCGCTAGTGGCCCGGGTCTGACCCTGCACTTTTGAAGGCTCGGGTGTTGGAGCATGAGGTCTGGCTGGTCTTACCCAGCTGGGAAGGCTTCAAGCGTGAGCCCGGCTTGGCCTGCTGTCCAAGGACTGGCCTGACCGAGTCTGGTCAGCATCACCACCCAATGGCCTTCAGAGTGATGAGATCTGGGGCCACTGAAGCTCATGGAGACTGTGTTCAGTCACAGAGGGGACCTAGGATCCACCCTAGTAACCACGTTTCCTGGCCTTAAAGAAATAGCCATGCCTGGGTCTTTGGCAATGACTGTGGCCTTGGTGATCTAGGGAAGAAGATGCTGGCACTTGGTCTCCAAGCTGCAGGAGCTCCTCCCCCGTGACAGAGCTCTAAGGACACATGGTGAATACGTGCATTGAGTTGGACCAACCTCTCAGTATTACTAAGTCTCCAGGAGAAGGTGGCAGTGCCCTAGATCAGCCTGTCTGCTTTCTCTGCCAACTGAACCAAGTCTTTCTCTTTTGCTTCATCTACAGAACATGGTAGGGAACCAGCACGGTAGGGTGGGAGTGCTTTTCAGTGAACCCATAGTGCTAATATCATCAGTTTAGAGGCAGAAGAGCTCAGAGGACCAGAGGATCATAGATTTCAAGTTGGAAGGAACCCAGGGTGTTTTGGTGGGTGTCCTGGAGGAAAGGTGGGGAGGTAGGGTGGGGCATTGTATAGCAAATGGGTACTCACTCCTGATCTCCACTGAGTGGTCATGGAGCCGGCATTCAGCCTCGGGCAGGGCCAGGCAGGTCAGCAGCAGGTACAAGAGGCAGATTGGGAGAAGTTTCATTGTGCTGAATTCTGCTGGTGAGTACCTCAGTCCGGAACTCGGTGAGATGTCTGCCTCACCTGGGGGTGGAGAGAGCCAGAGGACTTGAGGGATGGGGCTTAGAATATTTCTGGCAGCTCTGATCACAGGGCTTAGAGGTTGTTAGGCTGTCTGCCCCCCTCCCCCATCTTACAGAGATGGAAACTGAGGCTCAGAAAAAGGGAGTCACTTATCGAAGGTGACCCAGGTAGAACTGGGGACTCCAGGTCCACTGGCTCCAAAACAAACGTTCTTTCCCATTTCCTGAACTGCCTCCCCAAACTGATGATGTGAAAGTGAGTGAGAGAGAGATGGGGGGGGAGGGGAGAGAGAGAGAGAGGGAGGGAGAGAAAGAGGGAGGGAGAGAGAGAGGGAGGGGGAGAGAGAGAGAGAGAGAGAGAGAGAGAGAGAGAGACAGAGAGGAGAGAGAGAGAGAGAGGAGAGAGAGGGGGGGGAGGGAGGGAGGGAGGAGGAGGGAGAGAGAGAGAGAGAG
>NC_050579.1:2094134-2182582 GCF_011100635.1 Trichosurus vulpecula
GTATCTCTTTCCAGCACAATTTCTGGGGCTCTTGTTGAACTGTTTGGGGGAAGGTATCAGGGCAGGCTGGTGGTGGTTGGAGTTTAGTTGTTGGGAACTCAGATCAAATCGATTGGACGAGGCTTCATCATCCATATGGCGTAATAAATAATCTGTTAGGTACTAGGGATACGAAGATAAAATGGAGGAGATCCTGCCCTCAAGGAGCATGCATTTTATTGAGGGCATACCGCATCCACACTACGGTGAGTGTATTGGGCAAACACAAACTAGATCCCAAGCAGCACAGAGTGGCTTCAAGTGGAGGGAGCAGGAATGGCCATGGGGAGAAGGCCCTTTGATGGCCTCCTTGGCCATTGTGGACAGAGTCCAGCATGTGGCAGTCAAGGACCGGGCTTCTCATTCTGGCTCTGCCACCTAGTGGCTGCATGGCCAGGAAGTGTTGTGCTTAAAACAAAATAGCCTTGGTTTTTAAAGGAGCAGACTTTATCTCGAGTTTCTGGGGAGTTCCAGACCGCTGGGTTTTTTTGTATCCACAACAAACGTGCAAAAGAAGCTGAGTCCATTCGTGTAATCCACACAAGTCCCCAGAACGTTGCTTCTTTTCAGTTCCCTCAGTATTTGTCTCCAAGGCCCCTGCCTCTTCTAGGCTCCCCCAGCAGGCAGACCTGGTGATTCTTACCTTGAAGTTTAAGAGAATTGTTGAGTATTCTCCTCTGGACGTGTGGTCTAGCCATGACCTAGGAGAGAAAGAAGGCTTTTGGCTTGGGTCTTCACTGAATGCTGATGGTCCGTTCCTCCTTTTGGGAGGCTGGGGGGGGGTGAGGGAAGAAGCAATGATTAAAGTGTTAACAGACCTTCAGGTTCTGAAGTATAAATGCTCAATCGACTGAAACGCCCTCTTGAGCCGGTAGAAGCTGGCTCCAGCATGTCCCTGCTTCTGGTTCTAAATCTATGATTCTGTGAGTCAGAAAGACTCATGTCTAGTCTCTGACTCATCAGATCATTGATCTGGGACAGGAAGGGGCCTCAGGGCTCCTCTGATCTGGCCTCCCTATTTCACAGATGAGGAAACTAAGGCCAGGAGGTCAATTCCGAGGTTACACAAATGGGCAAGCCTCTTCTTCTTCACTCAGTGACTCAGTTTCTCCATCTACCAAATGAGGGAGTTGGGCCAGATAGCCTTCTAAGGCCTACCCCAGCTCTGAATCTGTGGTCTATAATCAACTGAGACGCTTGGTTTAAAAAAATCTATGTACCTGCCAATTAAGATTAACCAAATAAAATTAACTATAACCATTAACCATTGGACCA
Source organism: Trichosurus vulpecula (assembly GCF_011100635.1). Classification (NCBI taxonomy): domain Eukaryota; kingdom Metazoa; phylum Chordata; class Mammalia; order Diprotodontia; family Phalangeridae; genus Trichosurus; species Trichosurus vulpecula. The sequence goes on from NC_050579.1 coordinate 2,095,449, forward strand.
CAAGGCATTCAGGCCCTTGTCTAGGGGACTGTGAGGGAACCTGAAATCACAGGATTTTTTCTGAAGGAGGTAAGAGATAGTGAGCAGGAAGGACTGACATCTTGAAATGTCACTTGGTGGTCTGACTTCATGAGGTCATCCTTGGTCTGATCTATGGAACCAGTCCAAGTCTGGGTGTATAGTTGGAGACAAAAGAAAGAGAAGTGAAAAATAGAGGAGAAATCCATCTGTCTTTTGTGGCCGGGTCTATTACCCTCCCTTAGCTGAGTAGGATGCACCCAACACAGTCATGGGTCTGGCTTTCTCCCTGGTGTGTCTCAACTTCAGGGGCCTTATGGGTGGACCCAGTGGTGCCTTGGGGCCATGTCTATTCACTCTTCAAACCATTCACCTAATGTCAGGCTGGCTCTAAGCTGGGGAGACTTCAAGCAGCAAGGGGCAGTGGTTAGGCAGGTGACAAAAGCAGTTGATAAGCATGGCTGGAGGGAGGAGGACCCATACCAGTGGTCTTTTTTTTAAGTCTCATTTGTGCATACACCGAGTAATCGGTGTTAGAAGGGAAGACACTTATCCATGTTACTTTGAACACCCTCCCCTTTTTAATTCTTTCAGTCATTTCTCAGTTGTGTCCAAATCTTTGTGACCCCATTGGGGGTTTTCTTGGCAGAGATACTGGAGTGGGCTGCCATTTCCTTTCCAGCTCATTTTACAGATGAGAAAATTGAGGCAAACAGAGTTAAGTGACTTGCCCAGGGTCACACAGCCAGTAAGTGTCTGAGGCTGGATTTGAACTCAAGTCTTCCTGACTCCAGGCCCAGCTCTCTGTGCACTATGGTGCTACCTAGCTGCCCCAATTCTGACTTGCATGCGGGTAATTCTTTTTCCTATTGAGTATGTTTTTCTCCATCTCTTCCCGAACTGCTTTAATCAAGTGAAAAGGTTTAATTAATCAGAAATTTACAAAAGGTAAAAAAGGCAGCACGGAAATGGGATGGCACAGAGGAGTTGGGGTGGAGGACCTGGATTCGAATCCCAAGTTGGCTACTAATCACTTGTGTGAACTGGGCAAGTCTGTGCCTCAGTTTCCTCATCTGTAAAATGAATTGACGGCCCTTCCCATCTCTAAATATCAGCTCTCAGGTAACATATGGACAGAGTGCTAGGTTGGGTCAGGAAGACCTGAGTTCAAGTCTGGCCACAGACCTACTAGCTATGTGCCTCTGGGTAAGTCACTGAACTTCCTTCTGTCTCCCTTTCTTTTTTGGGGGGGGAAAGCAGGGCAATTGGGGTTAAGTGACTTGCCCAAGGTCATATAACTAGGAAGTGTGTTAAGTGTCTGAGGCCGGATTTGAACTCGGGTCCTGCTGACTCCAGGGCCAGTGCTCTACTCCCTGCACCACCTAGCTGCCCCTGTCTCTCTTTCTCCATCTGTAAAACGAGGGATGGTACCAAAGGGCCTCGAAGGTTCCTGCTGATTCTGAGTCTATCATCCTGAGTCCCTTCCCTCTCCGTGAATCAGTTTCCTTATCGGTAGAGTGAGGGATTTGTTGAGCTGGCTTCTAAGCTTTCTTCCAGGACTAAATTACTAATCCTCTGTTTAGGCAACACCCCACAAAAGACCCCCCCCAAGTTTAATAGCTTATGAATACTACTCTTTCTTCCTGCTCTTTGCAGAGGTGGGGGAGTATGGGTGTAAAATAGAGTATACTTTGTCAGACGCCATTAATGGGTCTTTTGGTTTTGCCGAATAGCTTTTCTTCCCTTTCATTTAAAATCTTTAGCATTATATAATCCATATCAGATTGTTTGCTGTCTCAGGGATGAGGAGGGCAGGGAGAGAATTTGGAATTGAAAATTTTTAAAAATGAATGTTGTAATGGGGGAAATAAAACATTATTAAAAATAATAAAATCTTTGTTACAAGGAATGAGATGGGTGAGGGAGAGGGATCTATTTGGAAATAAAGACAGAAATAAATACAAGAGTTTTAAAAGGGCCTATCAATCTGAATAGACCAATGCTATTTCTGGACGTCTGACATCGAGCCTCCATTTTTCCTTCCTCCTCTGCTTTTCTGGCTTCTGGTGGGGACAGGCTGTTACTCACCTTGTTAGCCTCAGGGAGTTCTGGATCTTCGTCTCTGAGGCTGCTCGTGGGGGGCTGCAGGGGAAATATCTAGGAGTGAAGAGAGGAGAGTCATGTCAGTGGCTTCCTCATGAGACCTGTGCTGCTCAGGTCCCCCCAGGTTGGATCGGGGACTGATGCTCTCCCCGTAGACGACCAGCAAACCAAATCCTTGCTCCAGAGCTAACGGGGCCTCAGAGGCCGTCAGGTCCCACCCCCTCATTTTACAAGGTGAGCAAACTGAGGCCCAGAGAGGCGTAGGACCCAAAGTCTAGAGCTGGAAGGAAGAGGCCATCTATACCAAGCCCCTGATTTTACAGATGAGGAAACCAAGGCGCAGAGGGGAGGAGGCTTCCAAAATTGGGATTTAAGCTCCACGATTCCCACTCTGGCACCGTCCTCCATTATGCTACATTATGGCTTTCCATTCAGAAAAACAAATCAAGCAAGGTCGGGTGGATGACAAAAGTTTTGTCATTTTTTGCGTCTAAGCCTGTGGGGTAGATTGAGGCCTCACTCATGTAAAACCTCTCACTTGCTGAGGCAGATCAGCCACTCCTGAGTTTGGAGTACAGACCCGGGTCTAAGTCCTGCCTCTAGTGCTTCCTAATGCTTTTCTAATGATCATGGGCAGATCAATTAACCTCTCTGGGTCTCAGTTTCCTCATCTTAAAATGAGGGGGTTGGTGTAGACAGCCTGGAAGACCCCTCCAGCTCTAAATCTGTGATCCTTGTATCCCACCACCCAAGGGACTTTGGGCAAGTCACTCAACCAAGTCTGAGCCTTGGTCTCCTCCAATGTCATCGAAGGGACTGGACTAGACAGACGAGCTTGGAGATACCTTTTGGCTCTAAACTTACGACTCTTTGTTCTGAATGTTGAGTGTTTTTACATGTAACTGGGGAAAAATAAAATACTAAATAAATAAATTATGAAAAAGAATGTTGAGTCTTTTTTATTCTATTTTTCCCTCATATTAAAGTTTTTAAAAATTAACAAAAACCTCTTTTCTCTCCTTCCTGCCCTCCTTTCCATTGGGGGAAAAAAGAAAAACAAATGCTTTGCAACTAATATGCATAGTTAAGCAGACCCAATTCCCTCATCGGCTGTGTTTAAAAAAAAGGTACTTGTCCCATTCTGTATCCTGAGGGCTCGCCTCAGCCAAAAGGTGCACGGCAGGCTTTACAATCAGCACTTGGAAATCTCGGATGGCCTTCGTCTTGCTCAGAGTTCTGAAGCTTTCAAAATGATCTTTGCAGGGTTGTTATTACTGCATAAATTGTTCTCCTGGTTCTGCCCATTTCGTTTGTCATCAGTTGTAAACATCTTTAAAATTGTTCGTTTGTACAGTACGGATGCTACAGTATACATTGTTCTGGTTTTGCTCACTTCACTCTATGTCAGTTCATACATGTCTTTCTTTCCATGTGTTTTTGAAATAATTTACTTCCTCATTTCTTGTAGCACCATACATATAATAATATAATGGTTATAGACCACAATTTGCTCAACCAGTCCCCTTCCCCTTTCCTTAAAAGGACAACTGGTGCACAAGCACGTGCGCGTGCTTTTGTGTGTGTGTGTGTGTGTGTGTGTGTGTGTGTGTGTGTGTGACACACATTTAAGTTAAGTGACTTGCTCAGGATCGCATAGCTAGGAAATGTTTGAAGCCAGATTTGAACTCAGGTCCTCCTGATTCCAGGGCTGATGATCTATTCACTGTGCCACCCACCTGCCCCCATGACAAGGTAGCAATTCTCAAAACAGTTTGGTATTGGCTAAAGAATAGAGACACTGATCAGTAAAACAGACTAGGTAAATGCCCTAGAGAACCCTAGTTTTGACAAAACCAAAGACCCCAGCTATCGGGGAAAGGACCCACTATTTGATCAAAACTGCTGGGAAGAGTCATCAGCAGCATTGAAGAAACTCAATTTATTAATAACAATAGCTAGCATTTCTACAGCACTTTAAGGTTTGCAAAGCACTTCACAAATATCATCTCATCTCTTCCTCACAACAATCATGCAAAGTAAGTGCTATTTTCTCTCCATTTTACAGATGAAGAAACTGAGACTGAGAAAGGGTGAGTGGCTTGTTGAGGGTTATACAGCTACTAAGTGTCGATGCCTGGATTTGAACGCTGTTCTTCCTGACTCCAGGTGCAGCGCTCTATGCACAGTGAGGCCTTGGAATTAGGGTTGAAACTAATCTCATTTCTAATCTTAATTCCTTTACATCAAAATAGGCTCCAAATGGGCCTGTGGCCTAGACACGAAAGGTCACAGCTCAGATAATTTGAGAAATATTGAAAAAGTTTATGTATCAGGTCCATGGAGAGTAGAAAAGTTCATGGCCAAGCAAGCGCTAGTGAAGATCATGGAACATTAAATGGATAACTCTGATTATTAAAAAGGTTTTGCACAGACAAATCCAATAAAGTTAAGAATAAAAGAGAAACATCTAATTGGGAAAAATATTTACAGCAAATTCGGCAAAGGTCTCATTTCTAAGGAACTGATTCAAATTTTTAAAAATAAAAGCCATTCCCCAAGTCCTAAATAGTCTAAAGATATGATGAGGGAGTTGTCAAGAGAAGAAACCAAGGCTGTCTATAGTCATATGAAAAAAACGCTCCAAATGCTGACAATTAGAGAAAAGCAAATGCAAACCACCCTGAGGTTCCACCTCCCACCTATCTGCCTGGCAAAGACAACAGTAGCGGAAAGGCTGTGGGCAAACAGCACTCTGATGCATTATTGGTAAAGCTGTGAGTCGTCTGGCCACTCTGGAAAGCAAGGTGGAGTCAGACACAAAAAGTATGGGCTCTGACCCAGCTATGCGCTGATGAAGAAAGAGGGAAAAGCCCAGTATGCACAATCACATTTATAGTAGCTTTTTTCTTGTACTGGCAAAAGATCTAATCTTGAGTCTCCAGGATGCAGTATCACCAAGGGAACAAATGTCGAAACCATGTATTCAGCAGAGCATTCACCCCTGGCATCCCTGCTTGGTTCTGGGATCTGCAGCTGGGGCTTGGCTTGCTGTGGACAGTAACTGGATCTTCCTATTCCTACCCTCCCCCAACCGTCCTCCCCCTCCCCCTCCCTGCAATGCCTTCTACCCACCTGTAGGTTTGATTTCTTCCTTGGTTTCTCCCAGGTCTTGACAGGCAGTCCAGCAGCACTGAGAGCAGCAATTCGGGATTTTATATCTGACACCTATGACAAGACCCACATGTTAGATACATACAAGGACCTCTTGTCAGTCTGGCTCACTAAATGAAACCTGAGAACGGTCCTCCTTATCAGCTCCAGCCTAAGGGTTCTTTGCCTCTTTTTATGTTCTGGATTCCTTTGGCATCTGGTGAAGCTTAGGGACCCCTTCTGAGAGCCATGTTTCTAAAGGAATTGATATGCCGAGGAATGTACTAGTGAGAGCGCAGGGCTGAGCTATCTATCTATCTATCTATCTATCTATCTATCTATCTATCTATCCATCCATCCATCTACTTGTCTGTTTATCTATCTGTCCATCTGTCTGTCTATCCATCTGTCCATCCATCCATCTGTCTATCTATCTGTCTATCTATCTATCCATCTATCCATCCATCTATCCATCTATCCATCCATCCATCTACCCATCCATCCATCTATCTATCCATCTATCTATCTACATATCCATCTGTCTGTCTGTCTGTCTACCTAACTGCAAATTCATGATATGCATATATACAATATGTATACTTATACACACATGCACACATATAATTGACAGAAAAGTAGTGTAATTTCTGCCCCTTTTCTTTGTATCCCCAGAACTTCACTTAGTACTCGGCACATCCTTGTCAAGCCGGCTAAAGACATCTTGACAATTACCTCCCTCTTTGCATACTGAACCTCAGTGGCCGTCAAGGCCGCTCTGTCCTCCAGCTTTGACAGCGCTGACTCAGGGCTTGTGGTGCGTGGGACTTGGTCCTCAAAGTCAAGAAGCCTATTCTCCCCTGCATGTGTCCAGGCAGCCTGGAGAAAATAGGACAGAGGAGACTTTGCTACATGAGTAGAAGCCTGATTCAGATCGGGACGGGATGGGTTGCTCTCCACCTACAGTGTAAGCCTCTGATGTACAGTGTAAACCTCCCCAGATGTAAGATGAGGGGGTTGGATGTGACAGTCTCTTGGGTCCCTTCTGGCTCCAAATCTATGATTTGTCGATCATTATCCCTGGAGGAGGCTGGAGAGAGAGGCAGGGGTGGAGGGTTGTGGATAGCGAGTTGGAGGAGAAGCCAGTAAGGCCTGGGCTCAACTCCCATCTCTGGCACATACAGGCAGTGTGATCCTACCCAAGTCTCTGCATCTGGACAACTGTCTCTAGGCCTCTAAGTCACCGACTGCATGAGCAGAGTGAGCTCCTTCTGCTAATGAAATCACAGCTCCTGTCTCTATCCCCATAAATGTCAGTCATTGTGAGCAATTCTAAACTAAATCCTTGTCCCTTGCCTCATCATAGTGAGGCCTGGAGAGGACCCTGGGGTCTTCAAATCAGTGGAATGAAAATGTCTGATCAAGCTGGAGAGGGCTGGAGTCATGGGTGAATGGTGGTGAACACACTTGGCACACTGATGCCGGCCTGAGCATCTGCTGTCTGAGGACCAGTCCAGCTCAGTGTGGTGAGCCCCCGAGTGTTGGGCACCAGGTCGGGGAAGCTTATAAAGACCCATCCGCTGAGGCATGGAGGGTCTGCAATCTGCCTAGTGGGAGGAGATACCCTGAGACATTAAAAATACACAGAGTAGTGGGGTCCATGCTTTGGTGGGAGCCCAGACTCAGGGATGGAAGGGTCCTGGGAGGCTCCCTACTCTAAGCCATAAGGGATGGGAATCCCCTTGACCACATGCCTATGAAGTTGGCATTCAGCCTTTGCTTGAAGACCTCCATGGAGGACTGGGGATAGGCAGCCAATAGTGCATTTTTAGATAGCTCTCAACTGTTTTCTTGACATCACCCAAACTTTTTAGCTTCTACCCAAGGCTCTTTGCTCTGTGCTCTGGGGCCATTCAGGCCGCGTCTAACCCCTTTCTCTGATAGTCCTTTGCATATTTGAAAACAGCTATCACAGCCTCCCTGAGGCTTCTTGTCTCCAGCTTAAACACCCCCAACCCTTTCACCCAAATCTTGATGGCAGGGATCGAGAATCTATTCCCTAGCCTGTCCTCAGTGACTGTTCCAGAAGGCACATCCATGGGGTCTGTCCGGCCTGAGAGGGACTAACTGAAGAAGTGGTGGAAGCTTTTCCCACAGGGTGGGCAGCTAGGAGGTGCCATAGTGCATAGGGCATGGGCCTGAAGTCAGGAAGGCTCATCTTTCTGAATTCAAATCTGGCCTCAGATCCTTACTGGCTGGGTGACCCTGGGCAAGTCACTTCACCCTGCTTGCCTCAGTTTCCTCAGCTGGAGAAGGAAATAACAAACTGCTCCAGTGTCTTTGCCAAGAAAACCCTAAAATGGGGTCAGGAAGAGTCCGACACGACGGAAACAACGGAGCAGCAACAGGTGAGGCCAAGGCTGTGTTTGATCCTGGTGCGGGCCAGCGGGTGTTGTCTGTCCCATGGCTATTGATAGAGTGGCTACACCGTTGTGTTCCCCTTCCAAAACGAGTGCTGTTAGTGTCAAGAGGGGCTGGATAAGACGGTGTGGGGGGGTCCGTGTAGACCCATTACCCAGACTAAGCAGCTGTGGAAAATCCACTTCTTCATCGCCATCATCATCATCGCCATTGCTGACATTTCTCTAAGGCCTTCGAAGTGCTGTACAGAGCTCATCGCATTTTATTCTCACAATGACCCTTATTTTCACTTTGCCGGTGAGGAAAGTGAGGCAGACACGGGTTAAGAGACTTGCCCAGGTCTTCCTGAGTCCACTAGCTAGCTATTTAGCTTAGAAGCTCATTTGAAGAGGATCTGGAGGTCCTAAGGGACTGCAAACTCAACAGGGATTCAGATTACTGCAGGAAAAGCAAAAAGCCAATGAGATCTCGGGCTTCACAGAGAGTGAGCGGCGCTGTCCAGGCCCAGGAGGTGATGATCCCTGGTCAGCTCACGTGTGGAGTCTTACTTCAATTTTGGGTGCCTCATTTGATGAAGGACACACCTGGATAAACCTGAAGAGTGTACAGCTGGAAAGGTGAATGGCCTCAAATTTAGGTCACATGAGATCATTTATTGTAGAGAAGAGAAGACAGGGGTGGGATGGGCACAGAGCTGTCTTCCAGACTTTGAGCAGCTGGCCTTGGTGAATTTGTTCCCGGGGCCCCAAAGGTCAGAACTGGATCAGTAGGTGGTAGTTACAGAGAGGGAGATTTTGGTTGGATATAAGGAATGACTCCCCAACCATCAGGGCTGTGAAGAAACAGAATGGGTAGTGATCTCCCCATCACTGTAGGGCACGTTAGAGAGGGGATTCTTACTGGGGAAAGGATGGACCTAGATGTCTCCCAGCCTGAGACGCTGAACCCTGTAACCAGCCCTGTTCTCTCTGCTCTTGGGCTGGCAGGTGATGAGTCACCTGGTAAGTCTATTGGGATGGTTCCCCTTTCCTGACACATTCTCACCGGACCAGGCAGGAGGCACAAGAAGCCAGTGATGGACTAGCCCAGGGCATGGTTACCAACCTGCTGGGCCTCGCTGGGCTCGGTGCCAGGTACAGAGCTCCTTCCTGAGCTCAGCCCACTCTGAGCCTCCTCTTCTTCCTCTGAAGAGCCTTCCTTGTCACTGACCTTGCTGGTCAGCTCCCCAAGCTTTCTCTTCAGGGCCTCCTCTTCTATGTCGGCATCCGTGTGAGGCTGAGGCCCAAAGGACTGAAACAGAGAAGCAAATGAAGCTGGCCTCAATTTCCCATCCCCTCCCCTTCACGTTCTAACAGACAGAAAGTGTTAGGAGTTTTCATAAGCCTGTAGCATACCACGAAGGGATTTAGCTCATGGCTGATAGGGACCAGACTGTAGTTATGTGTTAAGGGTGGAGCTGAAACCAACCACCCAATTTTAGCCCTGGGGGCTAGGTGAAGACACTTTTTGATTGAATCAAATAATCAACACTGAGTTGTGACAGGGCCTTGTACACCTCTTTGAATCAATCAGGGCTGCAAAGGAGGGACCCCCTGGGCTTACAAAGAGCTAACTATTATATCAAAGTGCCAGCCTCTCCCAAGTCAGGTTAGCACATTCGTAGTTGGGAGAAAAAGAAAGACAAAAATAGTCCCTGCCCTCATGGAGCCTACAGTCTTATAGAGGAGACAAATACCCATGCACTACAAAGTATACTGCATACCCAGCTCTGCTTCTTATTGCCTGTGTGACATTGGGAAAGTGACGGAGCCTGTGAAGGACTCAGTTTCTCATGTTGGAAATGCAGGGTTAAACCAGATGATCTCTGAGCTTCTCTCCCAGATTGGAATCTAAGAGCCTAGAGAACATAAGCTCTGGAGGGCAAGGACACTTTCACTCCAGTCCACAGTACAGGCACAGAACAAATACTTTTAAATGTTGGTTGAATAGATGACCTCTAAGGTCCTTCTAGTGATGAAGTCTGACTAAGCCTCACTCAAACTGGAGTTTTAATTTTGGCCTGGAGGTCTGACTGTTTGCGTGTAGGTCACTGCCCACAGGGAACTCCCACAACTGACAAGAAGCAACCTCAATTGTCTTCCTAGCTTCCTGGCCAGTCCTGGGATGGAACGTGAGCTCTCGGAGGGGCTCCTTTTGTCTCCCCAGCGACCAGCACAAACACTTAATGTTTGTTTGTTGGCTGCCCGATTGACAAATTTTCTTCCTTGATAGAATGTGAGCTCCAACAGAAGAGACTTTTAAAATCTCTGTCTTTCAAGCACCTGGGGAGCTGGAGAGGAAGTGATGTGGCTCTGGCCCATTCGAGCTGACTGAACCAAGAGAATGCCCGCTTCTTCAAACCACCACAGGCTTCTTGAGGCCAAGTTCTCCCTCTAGTCTTTTCATCTTAAGCACCCAGCACCAGGTGCTTAGCACTTAGTGACTGCTTGCTGGTTAGGAAAGAGTTATTAAGCAGCTACTAAGCGCCAGGCACATGCTAAGTGCTTTCCAATTATCACCTCATTTGATCCCCACTACAACTCTGGGAGGAAAGGTGCCGTTATCATCTCCCTTTTACAGATGAGGAACTGAAGCTGACTGACTTAAGTGACTTGCTCGGGTTCACACAAACTACTAAGTATCCCAGGCTGGACTTGCACTCTGGTTTTCCTGTCTCCAGGCCCAGGACTCTCATCTAGCAGGAGCTCATGTTTGTTTCTTGCACCTCAGCCCCGTTAACAGTCTGGGGAAGCCCCTTCTCAGAATCATCTTCTTAAACACATAAAATAAAATTCAATCATATTGAAAGATAATGATCAAAATGTTTCTAAAACCCAAGTTCATGGACCCCAGGTACAGAATCCACGTGAAAGTCACCCAGAGCCCAGGGTGGGCTGTGGTCAGTGGGTGAGTTACAGGAGCAACAGCTTCAGCAAACCCAGCTGAGAAGGAAGAAATGTTTCCTGGGGGCTGGTGTGTGTAGTGGAAAGTGTGGGAGGCCTTTTGGATTCAAGTCCTGCCTCCATTCAATCCTTGGGACCTTGGGTGCACCCTTTCTGTACATGGGACTCAATGGTCCCTCTTGTCCCCTTCAGCCCTGAGGTTCCAGGAAGAGCCTCAACTAAGTAGCATCTAGGAAGGGGACAGTCAACCTTGGGCAAGATGGAGAAGGAGGCTGTCCACCCACGGATTTGGCTTCTCTTCCCCAAGCTAAGTTCCTCTCTCCTCTGTGCTCCCCTGAGCCCAGTTGTACTCCCCATCGATGCCTGTGCTGCCAGCCATTCCCTTCCTTTCTTCCACCTCCCCCCCACCCCTTCGATCTGCCTTCAGACTCCTCAGCACTTGGCTGTCAGTGAAGTGGTTACAAGTAGAGAGGTATTAGTGAGCTAATGTATTACTTCCCCCTCCTAGATAACATGTGTTAAAACCCAGTTAAAACATATACTGACTGAATGGAAGTTCTGTGACAGAAGGTAAGCTTCTTGAGGGCAGGGAACACTTTTTGACTCTCATTAGAACACAAACTCTTTGAAGGTAGAGGCTGTGGTATTTTGTTGTTGTCTCTCCAGATGCTTGGCACACAGCCTGCTCCTTGCTTGCCTGTAGTCCCGCCCCCCTCCCCCCCCCCCCCCCCCCCCCCCCCCCCGCCACCCTCATTAAGAAGCTTAAAAGAGAATGTTCCATACACAAATCAACAAGCATTTTAAAGCATTGATTTTGTTTAAGGGACTGTGCTAACCTCCGAGGATATAAGAAAGGCAAATCTGAGCTGGCTTTTCAGGAGCTTACAGTCTATTGGGAAGTACTTCGCAAACTCCAAAGAGTTAGACATGCCAGTTATTGTGGTATAAAGTCATTCACGAAATCTTATGGGGAAGGATGAGGGAAGACAACTTAGCAGGACCACCTCAGATGGAAAATAAAACAGCAAGAAGCAAAGTAGAAGGCAAAAGCAGTTTATTTATTTCTGTCATATGTAAAAAAAAAAGTGGGACGGGGAATCAAATCAAATTAAATTAAAATCAAACTTCAGCAGAGGCATTAAAGAAACCCCAGGCTTCAAAGATCATTGAGAAAGAGGCAAGTAGGGGATGAGGCAGGATGCGCTAAGGCAGGGAAACACACCTCCTCCTATTTCACAGGCAGGATCGAGACATGACCTGTGATAGCTGTTTGAGAACTGGCAATCCAAGCTTCTTACTAAGGGCCAAAGAGTGCATGAGGCAGAGAACAGCTGCCAGGGCTCTTGGCCCTCCTGGGATAAGCTTTCCTAGACAGCAGCCTGTGGATGATCCTGGCATCTTCTTTGACAAACCTCCTGGATCTTCTGGCACCACTTATGAGCATTCCCATTTGGGTCTATCAGGTGATAGGTCCTGTTAGGTGTGTGAACATAAAAGGTCTTAAAATTCTTGGCTTCAGCCCACAGTTGTGCGGACCAAGGGATTTCTCCTTTCAGCACTTTGCTGATAGGATCCACATAATAAAGGTGAGGTCCTTCGGTGAGAAGCAACTGGCGGCGTCGGGCAAACAAGCCCTTTCGCTTGTCTACTGGGCCCATTTTCAGTATCAAATGATTGTTCACAAACTGATGCCAGGGGTTCCCACTAGCCTGCTTCTGCAGTAAGAGTTTTTTCTCCTCTTCAGAAAACTCTAGGTCCAGCTCCAAAGAATTCTCCTCCAGTTCATGAATGTAGCCCTCCACAGGAGCAGTGGGCCTCTGCAGTAAGCGGGGCTGTACTGCAGCAAAGGAATGGGAGGAAGATGAAGAAGAAGCTAGGCTCTGAAAAATGTCATCATTTCCAAAGTCATTTTCATCTTCAGATGTAGAGAGGAAGGACCCCGGGACCTGCGGAGGAATCTGAAGATGGAGATCGTCCCAGGAGATGTTTTCAAAGAATGGGTGGGCCTTCAAAGCTGCATAGCTCCCCATTTCTTCACAGCCTAATCGATTTGTGGAATCTGAAACCAGAAGCTTTCCCACGAGGTCTTTTGCCTTTGGGAAGAATTGTTCTGGAAAGTAATATGCTAGCTTAATGATCTTCTGGAATATAAGATACTCATTTCGAGCTTCGAAAGGAGACAGCCCGGCTACAAGGTAGTAGACCACGCAGCCCAGAGCCCACAGGTCCGAGCTCTTACACGCACTCTGCTCCATGAGGAGTTCTGGGGACACATAATGTGCCGTGCCCACGAAGGAGTTAGCCCTGGCTTGCTTACTACAGGGGGCCAATATTTTGGCTGATCCAAAGTCTGTAATTTGGATGTGCATCTCGGCATTTAACAGAATGTTTTCGGGCTTCAGGTCCCTGTGAATAATCTCCTGCCCGTGCAAATACTCCAGGGCCGACACTATCTCTGCAGAATAAAACTGGGCGCAGGGCTCAGCCAAAGGACCCAGTTTCTGGACATACCTTTGTAGGTCTCCATTTTTGGCGTAGCTGAGGCCAAAGTACAGTTTCTCCTCGTCCTGAAAAGTGAAGTAAAGCTTGACAAAGAAAGGGTGGTCCAAGCGGGACATGACGTCCCGTTCGCTGGTGACATATTGTGCCTTCTTCTCCCTAATGATTTGCTTTTTCTCCAGGATTTTAATCGCGTAGTCCTTGGAAGTTGCCAAGTCGCGGGCCAAGACCACGATGGCGAACGAGCCTTCACCCAGGACTTTGCCAAAAGCGAAGTCTTCAGGCCCCTTCCTCCAGGGTTGCTCTGGGTGCTGGTCCTTCCGAGGGCTGTCTAGGTCGGTGAGGCTGGGCCCGGCCTCGGCAGCGGCAGCGGCGTCCGTGGGCGGCCAGGCAGGTGTTACTGCAGGATCAAGCTGCATCGCTGGGCTAGGAGAGGCGCAGACTGGCGCGCAAGCTTCGAGCCGAGTACCAGGACAGGATGGGCCCGCGGGACTGCTGGCCACGCTACGCCTCGGCAGGCGCCGCATTCGCCGTCTCGCGGCTCCCTGGCCGCGATCTTCAAGCCTCGGATGCTCCCAGAGTGTCTCCTCCGTCCTAGAGGCAAAGCTAACTGTGGTAGCCCGGTCCTGCCCCTCCTTTCCCCGCCCCTTCCCCCTTTCCCCCTTTGGCCTCTCTCCTCCCTACATCTGCCTTCCCTTCCCCTTCCGCTGTCCCACCCCCGACATCAGGCTCTCCTCGCTAAGACCAACGGAGCAAAGGCACCCTCCGGTCATTGAAAGGTGAAAAAAGGGAGCGAGGGCGAGAAGGCAACAAATAGAATGAAAGTAAGAAAAGTCAGGCAGATTTTTTTATAACCTTGATAACAAAGACCCGAGGGAGGCAACGTGAGGCGTCCTCAATTCCAAGACGACTCCTAGGACTATCAGCCTGCCGCCCATTTCCCGGAACCCCTGGGGTGGGGGGTGAGGCGGGGGGCTACCGTCCACCCGGAGGGGGTGATGCCCGAGGCGCTGGGGAGATGGGCTCAGTCCTGGCCAGATGTAAATGGACCAGGAGCTGAGTCCAGAGTGGGAAGAGAGGGAACCGGCTGGATCGCCTTTGGAAAATGACTGAGTTCATTGAATGAATAAACTCTTAGAAATAAAGGTCCATTTGGAAAACAAGCAAACAACCCCAGACCAGACGAATTCTGCTGTTTGTGTATTACCCTGTCACGGACACACTTGGAAAAATGAAAAATGGGCTTCCCACGGAGGCCAGCGGGGAGGGCAGAGATCCGAGCCCTCTGGGCACCTTATCTGAGCCCCACGGAGGCCAGCGGGGAGGGCAGAGATCCGAGCCCCACGGAGGCCGGCAGGGATCCGAGCCCTCTGGGCACCTTATCTGAGCCCCACGGAGGCCAGCGGGGAGGGCAGAGATCCGAGCCCCACGGAGGCCGGCAGGGATCCGAGCCCTCTGGGCACCTTATCTGAGCCCCACGGAGGCCAGCGGGGAGGGCAGAGATCCGAGCCCCACGGAGGCCAGCGGGGAGGGCAGAGATCCGAGCCCCACGGAGGCCAGCGGGGAGGGCAGAGATCGACACGGAGGCCGGCAGGGAGGGCAGAGATCCGAGCCCTCCCGGCACCTTATCTGAGCCCTTCTTTTCTAGATAAGTTAAACTGAAGCTCGGGGAGGGAGAGGGAATGAATCTGGACAACGTAACAGAGCTTATTATTCCAAAGTTAATCTAGTTACTCTAGGTCGGAGCAGGGATTTGCTCCCACGCCTTTTGACTCCAAAATAATCCGGTCTTTCCTCCTAGCCCCATTCCTGACCAGTCGGCTACGAGCCAGATCAGATAGGGAAGGAGCGCTCGTTCCAGGCGTGTCCAAAGCTCCGCGCTGATGACGTCATCCCCCCAATATACAGCCGATGAACTCCAGGGACCACCTGCTACCTCCAAGAGCAAAGCCTTTCCCCAGTTTTTAAAGTCCTTCCGAAGCCACCGCTTTCTAACCTTTGCAGATTTTTACGCTCAGCCCCCTCCATTCCCCTCAGTGACAGAGCGGTGCCATCCTGCCTGTTCCCTGCCCAGGACATTTCTTCTCCTTTTGGCTGCCTTTCCACCAGCTACCTCCTGGGCCAGGAAGGCTTCCCCTGCCCAATGCTCCCTTCTGGTTTTCTTCAACATTCAGCTCAAATACCACCTTCTCCAGGAAGCCTTCCCTGCTTACCCTTCCCTCTGACATCAGGCTCCACATATGTGTGTGAGTATGGAGATGTAGATATATCCATACAGTGATAATAGTGGCTAACGTTTACATAGCATTTACTAGGTGCCAGGCGCAAGAGCTTTATCTCATTTGACCCTCACAACAACCCTGGGAAACAGGTGCTATTAAACATTATTCCCATTTTACAGATGAGGAAACTGAGGCAAACAGAAGTTGAGGGACTTGTCCAGGGCCACACAGCTAGCAAGCATCTAGAGACTGACTTGAATTTAGGTCTTCCTGCCTGCAGGCCCAGCCCTCTATCTACTGCCCCACATGTCGGAGAAGGCAGATGGATAGGAACACCCTCGACGATACTGGGGCGTCATGTATTCATCACACGAGCCTCTAAAATAGTTGATTTCTGTGTTCTTCATCACAGCACAGCCCTGGCTGTTGGAGTCACTTCACTTGCCCATCTTTCCCCTTCCTCCTTCCCCCTCCAGGTAAATGAGTCCTGGCACCTGCCTTGTGGCCTCTCAGTTCAGGGAAGGCCATGGGGAGAGCAGAGGGCCCCAAGGGATGGGGGAAGTCCTGGGAACCCAGATCTAGGGACTTCACGAAAACAAAAACCCAAACTCAACAACACTCACGATTCCGCCAAGAGAAGCATTCTTCTCAACCAGGATGTTACTCTCATGGTCACATCAAAGTACATTCAGCTCCTTCTGTAGGTCACATTTGAACCTTTGGGGGAGAGATGACTGTTCCCTGGTCAGTGGGGGGGGGGCAGGCAGGGGAGGATAGCCTAATTAGCACTGCCATGGCAGGGGGGGGTTTGGGGGGGTGGGGTGGGGTGGGGAGAGAGAGACAGAGAGAGACAGAAAGGGAGACAGAGAGAGAGACAGAAAGGGAGACACAGAGAGAGAGACACAGAGAGACACACACACACACACAGAGACAGAGAGAGACAGAGACAGAGAGACAGAGAGAGAAACAGAGAGAGAGACGCAGAGAGACAGACAGAGAGACACAGAGAAGAGAGAGACACACAGAGAGACAGAGACAGAGGGAGAGACAGAGAAGAGAGAGACAGAGAGAGAGAAACAGAGACAGAGACAGAGAAACAGACAGAGACAGAGAGACAGAAACAGAAACAGAGGGAGAGACAGAAACAGAGAGAAACAGAGAGACACACACAAAGAGAGACAGACAAAAAGAGAGACAGAGAGGAGAGAGACACACAGAGAGAGACAGAGACACACAGAGAAACAGAGAGACACACAGAGAAAGAAACAGAGACAGAGAGACAGAGAGACAGAGGAAGAAACACACACAGAGAGAGACAGACAGATAGAGAAAGAGACAGAGAAGAGAGAGACACACACAGGGCGAGAGAGAGAGAGAGAGAGAGAGAGAGAGAGAGAGAGACAGAGAGACAGAGAGACAGCGAGAGAGACAGACAGAGATAGAGAGACAGAGAGAGAAAGAGAAAGAGAGAAAGAGAGAGAGAGACAGACAAAAAGAGAGACAGAGACAGAGAAAGACAGAAAGAGAAAGAGAGAGACAGAGAGAGACAAAGACAAAGAGAGAGACAGAGATAGAGACAGAGAGACACAAAGAGACAGAGAGATAAAGACACACACACACACACAGAGCTTCTCTCCTTCCCATGGCACTCCACACAGTTAATGGAGCTAATTAAAAGAAGAATCAATATATAGCTTGGGGTTCTTCAACTCTGCTGAGGAAGCTCAGGAAAAAAAAAAAGAAAAACTATTTCAAGGGTCAGAAAATGGTGAAGCAGATGGACTCAGTTCTGGCCAGATGGGCAGGAAACTGAGACCCAGAGAGGGGAAGGGATTTGCCCAAGTTCATGAAACTGGTTGGTGGCAGAGCTGGGGAGTCAGTTCTCTTGCCTCATGGTCCAGTTCTTTCCATCTGTCTCACCTCTCTTCCCAGTCTTTCTCCTCTATTTGTCTTCCCCTCCCTTCCTCTTTTCCTCCCTCCCTCCTTTCCTTCCCTTTCCTTTCCTGTCCTTTCCTTTCCTCTCCTCTCCTCTCCTCTCCTCTCCTCTCCTCTCCTCTCCTCTCCCCTCTCCCCTCCTCTCCCCTCCTCTCTTCCCCTCTTCCTCTCTCCCTTCCTCAGCACCCATTCATCAAAGCCTTATGTATCGGGCACTGGCCTAGGTGCTGTAGTTGTAAAGGCAAAAAGCAAAATCAGTCCATGGCCTCCCAGCACTTACAATCTACTGACTTCTTTTCTTGAGTGAATGTTTTCTTGACATTGTCCCCCGCCGCCAATATTCCAGGATTTCAACAGGGCTGTGATCTCACTTATGTGTGCATCTCTCCACTGGAGCAGATTGCATCCCATACAGCCATACATTCCCTTCCTGTTCTACCCTTGCTCATGGCTTCCCATAAGGGGGTCCACCCTGATATTTCAGTGATCTCAATGGGGCACACTCACTATTTGACACACCCATTTGAACTCCAATCTTTCTGGCTCTAAATGGTGTGCCCTAACCATTAGGCAACCTAGCTGCCTAGATCTGGAAAGACTAGAGCTCAAATCCTGTGTTATATACCATCTGTGTGAACTGAAGCCTCAGTTTCCTTGTCTGTGAAATGATGGGGTGCCTTTTGTCTCAGAATCGATGATCCTCTGATCGCCCTCCCCTCTGTAATCTGTCGCTGCTTCCTTATACCCAATCCAATGAGGCGCCTTCCCAGTGTCCTCCGCTTGATACTGTTTTTTTCATTCCTTCCAAGCTGCCAAGCTGTATAGCTATATGCCAATCCTGCTCCCTTTTATCACGTCTCCTATTAGCCAAAGACGTGACACATGACTCTTCTACTGACCCCAACCATGCCTCATGGTGACCTGCTGGGGACCCTGCATTCTCAAAGATGTGGCCAGTGATGCCCAAGCTCTGGCATGCTCTATCAAGCTGAAAAAGTTTTGAGAACAGGCCTAGAGATCAACCATGTGCCTAAAGTCCAAGAACCAGTCTCACTTTATCAAGGGGAGGTCATCATTGGACCTTGACCAATAGATGAGGTTTTTTTTGGTGGGGGGCTAGTGTATCACTCATGAGGCATTCAGGAGGGCACCATCTGTGCTCGCGAAGGTGGTGGTCATGGTGATGAAAAGAGAAATGTTTTGGGGATCTGAAATAAGAAGTGTTATCTCTGCGGAAGACTAAAGAATGAATGAAAAAAGCATCTACCAAGAACTTGCTATGTGTCAGACATTGTGCTAAGCACTGGAAATGCACATCCAAGCAAGGGGGACCGTTCCTGATCCCAAGGAGCTTATGTTCTAAGAGTGAAGACCATACATTTAGGGGAGTGTTCAGTAGAAAGGAAGTCAGAGGGAATAGTGATTGTCCAGGAATAGTGATGGTAATTTAATGACTGTTCTTGGAAAGCTTATTCTTGGTAAGAGAAAAGGTTAGAGTTGATAAGAGACAAAGATGGCTGCCATAAATTCATTAAGTGGTGATCTGGGGGGATGTCCTTGGAGGATCTAGGTTCAAATCATACCTCTGATACAGATTAGCTAGGCGGCCACGGGCAAGTCACTCAGCTCTGAACTTTAGGCAATCCATTCCAAGCATTAAATTACAGACTGTTTGGGATCCGAAGCCATTGGAGGATATCCTCGCACTGATGCAACCTTGGATGCATGGCCGTATTAGGGAAGTTAGCTGATTATTCGTGGTTTATTCTAATCATAAATGACCAGCTGGTTCCATAGCACATACTCCCCTCTGAAACCATTGTACTCTTTTTGAATGCATTTTGTACATCCTTCAATGTGCACATGTTCCTCGCATTTGAACGGGAGTCTCTTATGGGCAGGGACTATTTTCATTTCTGTCTTTGTATCCTATAGCTCAGTACAGTGCTTGGCACAGAATAAGCACTTAAAAGATGTTTGCTGATTAATCGATATCAACAATATATACTGTGTCATGCAGTGGCATCAGAGGACCTGAGTTCAAATCCTGCCTCTCCTACTTGCACCCTCAGGCAAGTCACTTCCCTCCTCCGGGTCTCAGTTCCCTCATCTGCAAAATGGGGGAGTTGAACTAGATATAGGGTAGAAGGGAATTCTTGATTGGTTGCAGGGGTCTTGGGTGGCTTCTTGAGATACACTTTTAAAAATCAGAGCTGTTCCAGAGGGGCACGGACTGCTTTCATGATTTATTGGCTTAGCTGGATCTCTTGCCAATGCACGCTGCCATGGCTCAGGCCATGTTTCTCATCCTGCTCAGGACTTTGGACTCTGCCCTCTTGTATTGGTAATTAAGGCAGGACCTTTTACTGTTTTAGAATGCTAAATTAATTGTCTTTGATTGAATCTTATGGTGCAAAACCTCAGGCCCACACCCTTTTGCTAACTAAGTGTAAAGCCCCAGGCTCCTGCCCTTTACTGATTAGGTATGAATCCTTTGAGCCCTGAACAGAGCATAAAAGCTCCACGGTTGTTCTGTCTGGGGCTCTCGTCACTGGAAGAGTGGCATGTGACTCTGGGCAGCCATTGTTAAGAGCTCCCTGCTTGGCTTGTGAACCCAGATGTTGATGCTTTCCTGGTAACTGTGAATTGTGATTTGGTCTGTTTATATTCTGTATGTTTGTAATTTGTTTGTATTTGCCCTGGAGTTCAGGTTGTTGGCTTTTCCTCCTGAACTAAGTGAATGATATTTGTATGTTGGATTGAAATAAGATTGTTAACCCCTTAACGTTGCTTTCCTTAGTAAAGCAGATCTAAGACCTTGTGCTAGCAGCTCTGGTTGCTGGCCTTGTTGGGTCTTACACCCCACAACAGCTGCTAGCCGAATTGTTGCCACACCTCTCTGGGCTTCTGGGTTCTGTTTCTGCCTAATCTTGCCCACAACCAGGGCTCCCTGCCTCTTCCCTGCTGTCTCCCCACTTCCAGCTCCCCTTTATGTCTCATTTTCCCCCATTAGAATGTAGAGCTCCTTGAAGGCAGGGACTATTTTGCTTATGTTTGTGTTCTCTAGGGCTTAGCTCAGGGCCTTGTACCTAGAAGGCACTCAACAAATGATTTATCATTCATTCCTTCAAGGTCTTTCTAATAATGATAGTAACAATAAGGAACATTTCTATAGTATTTTAAGGTTTGCAAAGCACTTCACCCACATTACCTCATTTCTTCTCACAGTCATTTTGTGGAGTAGGCGCTGGCATTACCATCTTGTGGATAAGGAAACTGAGGCTTGGAGAGTTATATGACTTGCCCAGGACCACACAGTTTGTCAAAGTCTGTAGGTTCATGGGATCATAGACTCAGATTTGGTCCATTGCCTTATTATTTGCCCAGGATCACCTAACCAGTTTGCGTCAGAAGTAGGACTTGAACTCAGGTCTTCCTGATTCCAAGTCAGCTGTCTGTCCATTTCTCCATGCTGCCTCTTGCCTCATACATTGTGGATATATAGGTTGAATTTATTCAAGTAGCTTGGTGGCTCAGTGGATAGAATGGCAGACTTGGAGTCAGGAAGACCTAAGTTTAAATCCAGCCTCAAACACTCTATTACCTTGGACAAATCACTTACTCTGTCTGCCTCAGTTTTCTCACCTGTAAAACAGAGACAAGAGTAACCCCGCCCCCACCCCAGAGTTACCATGAGGATAAACGAGATAATGGTGTAAGGTGCTCTAGTTAATTCTAGCTAGTTAATTCAACAAGAAACTTCCATTTCAGGGTCATCATTTCCCTAAGGCAGGACCAGGAGGGAACATGGCTTCCCAGGGTGTGGCCCAACATTACCTCCTCCCGGGGCACCAGGATTCTCTCCTCTAGCTGGGCCAGCAGGCATTCGATGGCCACTAGGCGCCGATTCATGTCAGAGATCTGCGGCAGAAGAAAGAGGGAGAAGGACAGAGGAAACAGATCCTGCTTCCCAACATTGGCGCCCACCACCTCAGAAGCACCAGTGCACCCAAGAGAAGCCCATAGGAGAAGGCCCTCGTGAAAGGATGGTGGAAGAACCACAGAATGTAGAGTCCAAAGGGATCCTAGCAGCCCTTGAGTCCAGCCCAATCCCCAAAGGAAGCCCTGCTATTAGAAATCACTGGGTCCCAGACTTCCGTCTGGAAGGGTCCAACCTCCTTATCTTATAAATGAGAAAACTGAGTCACAGAAAGCTGAAGTGATGGCCTTATGGTCAGTTACAAGGCTGATGAGAGTCTGGCAGCAACTCACATCTTCCTGCTTCTATCTGTCGCCCACCACCCTGATCTACCTCCCCAGTTTCAGAGTTCAAGGCAGAAAGCTGGGTGACTTGGTAAGAGGAAATCATGGGTATACTGAACAAACTACAAAATGATTCTTGTGGGACCCTAAGTTCATCTAACCTCAGGACAGTGGTTCTTGGTGCCTCCTGCCCTTCCTTTTGCGGGGCCAGGGATGTTTACCCAACACATCCAAATAAGAACTCCTGGCATTGATCCACACCGGAAGGCACACATTCATTACGTCCACACTGATGGAGGTGAAGTGGCCATCGGGTGCTCGGAGCCTCTGGCTTCCTGCCAGAATCCAAGGGTCTACATAAAGGGCAGTTTTGATTTCTATTAGCCAGCTCTGCATCACCCCAAACCGATTATTCTCTTGGGCTAAGTCAGACTGAGGAAAATCAATTCGTCTCCACTTCAACTCGACTGACGCAGGTGAAGTCTCTTGTCATTACTGCATTTGCTTTTCATTTTGTTTATTTGAAGAGAGGAAAGGGATGGGGTCATAGTTTTAGCTGGGCCCCTCCAGGGGCTCAGGGTTCTGGTGGGAGTGTCCTTCTGAACTGGGAGAGGTGTGCACATCATGACTGCCCTCCAAGCCACCTGCAATCAATTAATCATTCATCCTCTTACATGCTAAACCCTCGGTTCTAATGAGTCATTTCCTTAGGACACTCAGATCAATGTGATCTCATCTGAGAATGATCCCTCCATTGACTTTATCCACTGTGACGTCTCACAACAGATCATAGTCCCCGGGCAGCTGCGACCCCAGAGCGTGGAGGAAAAAGTAATGCCAAATTGGAGTCAAGGCCCCCAACCTGATTAAAATCCCCGAGAAAAAGCAATGCCAGCTGGTGCTGGGCCTGGAGTCAGAGACCTGAGTACAAATCTAGCCTCAAACTCTTACCAGTGGTGTGACTCTGGGCAAGTCACCTCACAGCTGTCTGCCTCAGTTTCCTTAGTTGTAAAGGGGGATAATAGTAGCACCTACCTCCCAGGGTTGTTGTGAGGATCAAATGCAGTACTATTTGTAAAGTTCCTGCCACACAGTAGGCATGGTGATGATGATGATGGTGGTGATGATGATGGCCATTGTCATGTTGAGGCAGAGAGTGACAAGGTTTAGAGCCAGAAGATCTGAGCTCAAAATCCATCTTCGTCACATGCTATCTGCTTCTTTGGCTCACTTTCCTTTTCTCTAAAATGGCGGAGTTGGCTGGTGTCTGAGGCCCCTTCTGCCTCCAGAGTGACGATGAGAGTGTATGATTCTTTGAAATATCACACTTAGGTCAAAACCAGAAATATAGGAAAAATTCTGAGTAAATTTGGAGTTTTAGAAATGGATTGGGCACCCGAGGAGTCACTGGGTCCAAACTCTTCTGGATCAACATGGAGTCAGAGAATTTGTAACTTGGTCAAGGTCCCACCACAAGACTCGGATGACATTCCTTGCTTTGGAGACCACAAAGGGAAACAGGAGGTGTTTGTCTCTTGCAGGGCTGGGGTGGGGGGCGTGGGGGTGCACGCTGTATCCTAATATCTTTTTATGCCGGGCCCTCGGTCAACATCTACCTCTAATCCATCATCAGGGCTGTACAAGGCTCTGCAAGCAGAGGGCAATCTCTCTGCAGGCCATTCTCCCCTAGAAAGGCTGGGGTACTGGGCCCAGAAATGGCCTGCCCAAGTCTGTTATCTGCACCAAAATGAATGATTTTGGTGCCCAAGGCACCAGATATGGTTTCAAATCAACTTTATAATTCATGGAGTGAAGATAACACAAATAATTAAGACCAATTAAGCTGAGTGGGAGGAGGGTAATCAGTCACTTATCCTGGCTCCTAGCTAACTAGTTTAACCAATTATTCCTGCTAAGTGCTAATGAGGTAATTTCTAAATGATTACCTGTAAATTTTTTTCCCTAAATTTTAGTGCCTTGGGCAAAAGTCCCATGGGCCCTACCCTTGTTATGGCTCTGGTCATCTGAGGCCCAGCCTGGCTAAGGTGTGAGAAGCTTATAACCGGAATGTTGGCCATTAGGTAATCGTTATTATGGCTCTTGGCATTATTTTAGAGAAATTCATAGAATTGTCAACCAAGGCACAGGAGTTTCATCCTGTATCAGGAGGGTGAAAATACACCTGAGAACATTTCTACTCTTTGAAGGTCTGGACTACAGTATCTAATATGTCTGTAAAGGTTCTTATGACAGGTGATCTTGAATGAACAAAAGGACACCGCACATGAAATAGGTTTTCCTCCTGTTTAAGACATTGTTGAGGAGATGAAGGTATGTAAGCTCTGTCCTCAAAGAGCTGATGTGCAAGTTCATAAAAAGTTAAATTCACTAGACTTTATTCTCAGGTCTCTGTTTTCACGATTTGGAGCTGGAAGACCTGAGTGTGAATCTCGGCACCATCATGTAAGATGTGTGATTTTGGGCACATCTCTTCAAACTCGGGCCTCCTGTGTCAAATGAAGGAGTTGGACCAGGGCTGTTGTCAACAAGGAGCTGGACGAGTTGGACTGTGAGGCCCCTTTTTGTTCCCAAACTCCACAATTAGGTGATCCTGGGATGATTATACTCATGCCATAGTTTTGTTTTGGGTGACGGTTAAGCGTCAGAATGAATGTTAAAAACCCAGCCCTTGTGGCGTGACCCTGGGTAAGTTGGGGCTCGGTTTCCTCAGATGTAAACTTGATGTCTAAGGCCCTTCCAGATCTACGCGCAGGCTCCTGCGATGACTCCGAGGCAAGGGAGTGAGACCGAGCTGGGTTTTGTCTGGGGTCACGGGACCCAGTGGACCTGGTTTCATCGTAGCAGAGGGGCAGCTCTCACAGACTCTGGTGGAACAGCCTGAGACCCTTTACCCCAACCTTAAGGGGCTTCCAGGCCCGGCCTAAAAGCTTAAAGTGCATCATAACCGAGAGAGCCAGAGAGCGCGGCACCCAGGCCTCCGAGTCTTTTTAAGAGACTGTCTCCATGAACACCCAGAGCCTGCGTTAGGCCGGGAATCCTCGTCAGGAACCTGTGGAAGGTCAGAGCATCACGGGTCTAGAACTGAAGGGAATTCAGCCCCTTCATTTTACAGAAGCCCCGACAAGTGAAGAGACTTATCTGAGGTCACCCAGCAACAGTGGAAAGAGACAAGATTCAAACCCAAGTCTTCTGCCTCTAAAACCAGGGCATTTCCCACTGCGTCACGTGGCATCTTTACTTTGAAAGCAGCTCATTTCCCAGTCCCATTAAACAGGTCCAAGTAAACAGGACAAAAGCAAGCAATGTTCCGGGCTCATTGGCTTTATCGATTCAGCCAAAGCCTGAAGCCGCTGAGCACTTCAATTCATCTGAAGCCCTCTCCCTGGGAGCAAACCTTGGGCCAGGCCCCCCCTCAGTTGGGGGCGGGGGGTCGGATAGCGGCCATGTGGCTGGCTAATGGCTGACTCACCAACTAGCTCGGGGATGCCTGAGTCATCCTGAGGCGGTAGGCAGCAGGGTCCTTCATCCCCTGCACCCTGGAGAGGCTTCTCTGGACCTCTCATGGGGTCAGGAGTGGGTCCCTCCCCTCCCCCACCTCCTCTGGCCTCTCTTTTACAGTTGCCCTTTGAAGAAGTTGGGGGGACAGAGGGCCGGCCTATGGAGAAGCACCCCCAGCACCCTGGAGCAGAGGCCAGGCCGGCAGGGGCAGGGGAGCCAAGAGCTGGACGGCCTTCCATTTAGTCAGGTGCTTCAGAAAATTAAAATAAAGTCTCCTCCGGGTCCCTTGACCATTGCAGGGATGGGGCAGGGGGTGGGGGGCGGGGCGCTACTTTGTCTCCCTGTTTTCAGATGAGGATGAAATGATTTCAAATGATAACGTCATCCGCCTAGAGCCAGAAGGCACCTTCAGTTCACAGATGAGGACACTGAAGGTCTGAGAAGACCAGGGACTTAGAGCCGGACTAATCATAGCAACTAATATTTACGTAGCACTTTAAGGTTTGCCAAGCCCTTGGGCACAGTCATCGCCCCCATTTTACCGACGAAGAAACCGAGTCAAGCAGAGGCAGAATGACTCTCCCCGGGTCTGCAGCTAACGTCAGACGTAGCATTTGACCTCAGCTCTTCCTGACCTCCGTCCAGCGCTCTAACCATTGCACCACCCAGCCGCCCCCCATCTAGTCTAAGACTCTCATTTTACAGTGAGAAACACGGCGGCAGATTTGTGTTTGGGTGCACGACCCGTAGGAGCAGCACTGGGCAAAGCGGGATGTGTTCAGAGAATAACGACTCATGGTGACACACACTTAGATGGACAGAGACCTGGACCGTCCGTCCTCGTGTGTACGTACATATGCAGCCGTGTTTATGTGTGTGGATGAGTGTGCGTGCGTGCGTGTGTATGTGTGTGTGTGTGTGTATGTGTATGTACATGTGTGTGTGTGTTCACACCTGTGGTCCATGCCCTGCCCTGGGAGGGAGACCTGGACCATCCGTCCTCATATGTATGTACATATGCAGCTGTGTTTATGTGTGTGGATGAGTGTGCATGCGTGCGTATATATATGTGTACGTACGTGTGTATGTGTGTGTTCACACCTGTGGTCCATGCCCTGCCCTGGGAGGGAGACCCAGCAGGGATCAGGGAACGTCAGTGCGAAGGGACCTCAGAGGCCTCTGGTCCAATGGCCTCATTTTACAGAGAAGGCCCAGGGCGAGGGAAGGATTAGTCAAAGGTCCGAGGTCACATGGTTTTCTGACCTCACAGCCTCATTTCCTTCTATTTTTAATGTTACGCGGAGGCTTCACACGATGACTCCTTTCTGCCAAGGAAAGAATTCCTTTGGTGATGTGAGCAGTAACTCTGAATAGCCAGGTCAAAGTTTGGGGGATGCTTTCTTTTCCAGATAAGGAAACCAGGCTTTGATAATATGAATATGATAACTGGGCTCCTGGCTTCTCTCCCTGCTCCAAATTGTCCTTCGTACAGCCACTGGCCTCTGAGCAGCCTACGCTTCAGCTCAAAAAGATGGTGCGGCAGGGAGAGGCCCGGGCTGGGAATCAGGACAACCTAGGACCGATTTTGCTTTAGACACACATCGGCCGTGTGGCCTTGGGAAAGCAGCCTCCTCTCCCTGGGCCTCAGAACAAGGGGGTTGGGTCAGATGACCTGAGGTCCCACCAGCTCTCTACTTGCGATTGTGTGATCCTTCTGGGGCTCCCTAGCACCTACAAGGTAAGATCCAGACACCACACCCTGTCAGAGACTGCCTCGCACCTATTCTCCCAAACTTATTACACACCGTCCTCTTCACACACCGTGCTCTAGCAGCGAAACTAGAATGCTAGCCGCGTGTTCCCTGAATTCAGGGTGGGCTGGTAATACATGTTTAACAATTGGCTGTCTGGAAAAAATGTACGCAGGATGCACTTTTAGGCTGAATCTGGAATATTAACATTTCACTCATCACTTTCTTAAATCCAGACAATTCACAAGACAGTAAGTCAAGCCCTGATTGTTAGTGTTTGCTGATTTCCAGGGTGTAAATACTCCTGCTGAATGTCACTACTTCCCACCTCTGTGGATTCACGCAGGTCATCCACTTGCCTGGAATGCCTTCCTTCGTTCCTTCGTTCCTTCCTTCCTTCCTTCCTTCCTTCCTTCCTTCCTTCCTTCCTTCCTTCCTCCCTCCCTTCCTTCCTTCCTTCCTTCCTTCCTTCCTTCCTTCCTTCCTCCCTTCCTTCCTTCCTTCCTCCCTCCCTCCCTCTCTCCCTCCCTTTCTTCCTCCTTCCCTCCCTTCCTTCCTTCCTTCCTTCCTTCCTTCCTTCCTTCCTTCCTCCCTCCCTTTCTTCCTTCCTTCCTCCCTCCCTTCCTTCCTTCCTCCCTCTCTCCCTCCCTTCCTTCCTTCCTTCTTTCCTTCCTTCCCTCTTTCCTTCTTTCCTCCCTCCCTCCCTTTCTTTCTTCCTTCCTCCTTTCCTTCCTTCCTTCCTTCCTTCCTTCCTTCCTTCCTTCCTTCCTTCCTTCTTTCCTCCCTTCCTTCCTCCCTCTCTCCCTCCCTTATCCTTTCCTTCCTCCCTTCCTTCCTTCCTTCCTTCCTCCCTCTCTCCCTCCCTTTCTTCCTTCATTCCTCCCTTCCTTCCTTCCCTCTTTCCTTCTTTCCTCCCTCCCTCCCTCCCTTCCTTCCTTCCTTCCTTCCTTCCTTCCTTCCTTCCTTCCTTCCTTCTTTCCTTCCTTCCTTCCTTCTTTCCTTCCTTCCTCCCTCCCTCCCTTCCTCCCTCTCTCCCTTCCTTTCTCCCTTCCTTCCTCCCTTCCTTCCTTCCTTCTTTCCTCCCTTCCTTCCTCCCTCTCTCCCTCCCTTTATCCCTTCCTTCCTCCCGCCCTTCCTTCCTCCCTCTCTCCTTTCCTTTCTTACTTCTTTCCTTCCTTCCTCCCTCCCTTCCTTCCTCCCTCTCTCCCTCCCTTTCTCCCTTCCTTTCTCCCTTCCTTCCTTCCTTCTTTCCTTCCTTCCTCCCTTCCTTCTTTCCTTCCTTCCTCCCTCCCTCCCTTCCTTCCTCCCTCTCTTCCTCCCTTTCTCCCTTCCTTCCTCCCTCCCTCCCTTCCTTCCTCCCTCTCTCCCTCCCTTTCTCCCTTCCTTCCTTCCTTCCTTCCTTCCTTCCTTCCTTCCTTCCTTCCTTCCTTCCTTCCTTCTTTCCTTCCTTCCTCCCTTCCTTCCTCCCTCTCTCCCTCTCTTTCTCCCTTCCTTCCTCCCTTCCTTCCTTCTTTCCTTCTTCCTCCCTCCCTTCCTTCTCAGTATGTTGGAACCCTTTTCTGTTTTCAGGGCTCAGCTCTTGTGCCACCTTCTCTGCAGAGGAAGCCGCCCCCCCCATCCCCCTCCCAGATGAAATGATTCTCTTTTTCCTCACATTCGCCTGGGGCACTTTTGCCCCCTTTCCTCCCTGTCTTCCATTGCATCTGTTTATGTATGTGTATGGTCTAGCAGCCCCAGCAGAATGGCAGCTCTTGGACTAGTGCCCTCTTGTCTTTGCAGCCCCAGGGCCCATCGAGAGGCCTGGCACCCACAGCGTGGGAGAATTACTTGGGACAAAGTAAAGGATAAACTCCTTAAACCTTACAGCCTTTTATCTGAAAGAACCAAAGCTCAACCCTGATCTTGTGACCCACAATCTGTCCTTTTCTGCATTGAGTTACTTAATGTGTCCAATTTGGCCTTGAGGTTGTAAGATCCTAACACAGCTCCTTTAATTCTTCCTCCTATCATGGTGAACATAGAGCGGAGTTTTGGAAACAGGACTTGTTTTCCAAGCCTAGGCCTGGCTGTAGCTCATAGGTTTTCCAGGGGCTTTAAATCAGACCAGAGTTCCTGGGCTGTCCGAGCCAGGTCATTACGATCTTTGGGGTCAATTTCTCACCTTCCCGTGAAGCGTGGCATGGCCGGCGCAGGGCTGTATTGTAATATTCCACCTGCTTTTGGGGATGTCTGATTTCAATGCTATTGGAAACCTGTGGGCCGTGATTGTGTCTAGACTTAGAAAAAGCCACTATTTGTCAAGGGGATGCTGAAGGCCACGTGGCTGGACTGGGCTGGTGAAAGGACTTTGAGCTTTGGTGCCTTGACAAGCAGTCTAGAAAGGCAGAGCTTGAGAAAAGAGTGAGGGGAGAAGACCAGCCCCAAAGCCCAGCACTGAGGCCTCGGGGCCCAGTTCTGAGGAGCAGCTGGAGTTTTCAGGAAGCTGCCCGAGAGGCCGAAGGCCTGCATCCCTCCTCACTGTCCCTTGGCGCTTCTGTAGCTTGGGGTTGTAAGGACTTCTGTACGTGTGACTAAAGGACAGACCTGCTTGAGCACGTTTTGTTCTGAAGCTCTTGGTTCCCTGCAGTGTCCCCGTGTGAAGTTTGTCACACCAGATTTGGGGGAATCTCTGCTCTTACCTGGGTTTCAGGGGGAGCCGCGCTTTCCTGGGAGGAAGCCCAACTTCTGCATTTGGAATGGTGGGGCAGATGGGCCTCCATCTTGTGGGCTTCTTCGACGTCCTCATCGGAGGTGTCCGTGTCAGCGAAGTACTGGACTTGGGGCTGGTCAGTCCCCTCTGTGGAGGAGGAGTGTGTTTGAATTCTATGGGGAGATTCATAGATCTGGAAGTGGGAGGGGGGAGGGACACCCCCCCCCTGCAGTCCCCCTCAGTCCTTACAATCGGAAGACCCCCTCATTTTAGAGGAGAGGAAACAGAGGCCCAGAGGAGTTAAGGGCCTTGCTCAGGGTCACACAGCCGATTCCTGGCTAAGCAGCCCAGGGCCCCCGACTCCAAATCCATTTCTCCATTACCCTGAACCAAGCGGAAGCTCTTAGTTTAGGTAACTGAAACCAAAGGCCTCAAAATTATAATGCCTGAGGTTGACCCCAGACAGGAGATATAAGAAGGCGGCTCTTCCTACTTCCTTACAGGGGTGGGGGGCTATGGATGTGAAACACGGCATATTCCATCAGACTTTTTGGACCCACGGGTTAGTTTTGTTGAACTTCTCCCTGCCCCTCCCCCATCTTTTTTCCTCTGTATTATAAGGGGTAGTTCTCTGGAAGGGGCGAAGGGGAACCGCTGGGAAGTGGGGGTGATGGAAAATCACCATGCATTTATTTTATCCCTATCTTGAACTTCCTTATACCTATTGGTTTACATGCTGTCCCCCCCAGCAGAGTATAAGCTCCTTGAGGGCAGGCACAGGTTCACTGCGGTCTTTGCATCCCAGAGCCTAGCACTGTGCTCAGCACACAGTAGACACTTCACTGAAAATGCAGAATGAGGTGCACATTCTGGACCGGGCCAGCATGGGAATTTGTCTGCTGGAATAGGGTTTTTTTTCCTTAGGGGAACAAAAGATTCAACAGTAGGGGGAGTAGGAGGGAGAGAGAATAAATGTTTGTAAAAAAAATTCAAAAAAGCAAACACAAAAAATACTCTTTGGGTTAAATTGGCCGACTGAATTTTACGATTGCTTTAACGTACACAGACCTGTATTGGTCTAGCTGAGCCTCATAGCATCTGGGGGAGGGAGGCTCCACAGAGGAGGAGACTGAGGTTCAGAGCTCAGAAGGGTTACATGTCTCCTAAGGACTGGGGTGGCATTCGCACCCGGCTGTCTCCTGACTCCAAGTCCGGCACAGGGTCACAGGTAGAGAAGTACCGGGCTTTCTGAGCTGGCAGGAGCTCAGAGGCTGTCTGCCCTCCTGGCAATCCTTCCCTTACGAAGAGTAGAGACTTCTGTCAGGCCCTTTGGATTCTGAGTTGGCCCCTTCGCTGTTGACAAACCCAGCTCCTGCCATGGGCTGCCTCTGTGGGCTGAGCTCAGGTCACAGACCGGTCCCGTGACATCTGGAGGGTGCCCCTGTGCCCACACCATGATGTTCCCAAAGCGGGTCATAGAGGAACCCAGGACCACAGGATCACAGCACCAGGGTGGGAAAGGACTCCCACTGACCATGGAACCCGTGCCCTCATTTTGCAGATGTGTAAACTGAGGCTCAGGGATGATGAGGTTATAGAAAGGGATTGAGAAGAGACTCCAGAGGTCATCCCACCCAATCCCTTCATTTTATGAATGGGGAGACTGAGGCCTGGAGAGGACCAACCTCGGGGGCCTCTAGTCTGGCCCCTTCCTTTATAAACTGAGGCCCAGAGAGTTGAGGGGACTCACCCAAGGTCACACAGGCTGTGCCAGAATTGGAACCAAGCTCCCTGACCCCAAATCTCATGCCCTTCCCACTAGCGCCCACGTCCTCCCTGTGCCAACTGTAGGCTTCGAGGATCCAGCCCTGCATGGCAGATGGCGGCAGTGAACAGAAAAGGAAAACACGAAGGGGAGGGAGGGGGCAGACTGTGCTTCAGGGTCCTGTACCAGGATTTCCCAGCGTGCCATGGTCGGATGATGCCATGAGAGACGGCTTAGTGAGCAAAGGCTCAGCTTCTGCCCTGAGCCCATTGACTGAAGAATTGAGAGTGGCCACAAACTGCTGGGCTCAAACCCCCAGCCCTTCCCCAGGTAGGGGTGGGGCTGGGGTGAGCAAGCCTCTCAATGCCACAGATTGGATGAGGAGCAAACAGAAACGGAGCTGGAGGCAGCTCTTGTACATGCACTAAGTGGGACTGAGGGCCTCTCGGTGAATGGTTCTGTATGGATGGAGCGTTAGGGGGCCACATCCCTGGAATCTATGGCATGGGGGGCTGAGGATTGCTGGAAACTTAGCTGAGATTGTGGGATGATACTTTTTGATTGGGGAGAGACCTCAGAGGTCATCTACTCAATGAACAGAGTCAGGATCAAATAGCACACAGTAGGCGCTATATAAATGCTTATTTCCTCCCCTTCTCTCATATTCAACACTCTCATTTTATAGGCTGAGACTTTGCCCTGACATCAGCTCCACACTGATCTCTTTGCTGGGATGGGTCACTGTGGGCCCAGTAGAACTGACCCCTTTTCCAAAGGTAGACTTGAACCCGGCTATCACACTCCCTGCTGACCCTCCTTTTCTCCAGGCTAGCACAGGTCCCGTTCCTTCCACGTCTTGTGATCTGACTTAGAATCTTGGCCCTTCCCCATCCCAGCTGCCCTCCTCTGGATCCTCCAGCCGGTCACCACCCTCTCGGGATTGGGGGACCCAGCAATGAGCACAGCCAAGACCCCATACAGCTGGCCCCTCAGAAGGAGGCTTGTTCCCAGAATACCTTTCCTGTTTAGTGACTGGGCATGTCAGAACACTCACCAGGCATCATTCTCCCAGGGCCAGCCATCTATGGCACTATCCCTCTCCCCCAGCCCAAATGGTGGCTCGTTTCTTGAATAGAGAATGGACTTTTTGGACTGATGGGGGATTTCATCAGTGTTGGAGGTTGTAGTGAAATCCCCCTGTCCATGCAGGTCAACTGTCCCTCTGTAACTCATTGGTCTCAAAGTTACCTGGAGGGGAGGCCCTGAGAGGTTAGGGGACTTGTCCAGGGCCACACAGCCTCACTGAACCCTGAGTCTTCTGACTCTGAGGTTGGCTTTCTAGCCATTCTAATATAGCACCTCATATATTCTTAGAAACATCGAAAAATAGCTTAGGGGGAAACAGAATGAATCCATCCCAGCAGGGATGCCAAAAGGGGGTGCAAACCCAAGAGGGGCCTGCAGGTCAGTGCCTCTCTGCTACAGACCACCTCCACTCCCAGGCAGGACCCTGAGGCTTACCAGGGCTGGGCTTTCTTTCCAGGCTGGAGTTGAAGGGCAGGGAGACCTCCGGGCTGCTGTATCCCTGCTCTTTGAGAAGGTCCTGGGCCTCTGGGGAGAGGCTGGCATCGGGGATGAAGGCATCCTTCTGGGAGGCAGCTTCCTCATGATCAGCATGGGGAGCATCTGAGAGGGTCTGCAAACAGGCCTCATAATTAGGAGGGTGAGAAGCCATGGCCCCCCTCTGGGAGGCCCCCCACCCCCTGCCCAATCTTAATTCATTTGATGGGGATGAATCAACCAAAAAGCCATGGAGAGTCTACAGAGCAAACAGTCATCAGGCTTTGATTCAAAAGATCATTGTAGGAGAAAAGGTTCAGAGATGGAGGGAAACTCAGAGGTGGTTTTACAGAGGAGGAAGCAGGCTCTGCAAGGTCCAAAGAGGCAGACTTTGAACCCAGGTCCCCTCCCTCCAGACCAGAGCTTTTCTCACTGCCCCTCCCTGCCGGAGACACATCAGGACACTGGCTTATTCTTAGAACTCAGAACACACTTTCAAGTGATTGTTCAAAAAATTAACTAACAGGATCCCTAAAAGCACCCTCTTATTCTGTATGTGTGCCCCTTCCGAGGCCTGATGGGGGCAGTTTTGTTTAGGCGCAGCAGGGAAGGAAGGCCCCTGCCGAGGGACAGAGGCTTGCGATCTGGTCCAGTGGAGGGTCTGATCACAAGGTGAAGACCGGAGTTCTTTGAAGTGAAGGATCTGAGGGTTTCTCAGCATCTCTGTTCTCATGGGGCTTGTCAAGAGCCAGAGGGAGAGCAGAACTGACCTTTGCCCCTGAGATAAATCTAGTTATGACTTTGGTGGGAGCCGGTGCTGGTGGGGACAAGAGCACGGATCCTGGTGAAGGAATCCAGATTCAAATCCTGACTCTGCTCTAATACTCACCCCCTCAATGGATCTCACTTTGCTCCTTTATTAAAAAAAAGGTGGGGGGATGACCATGAAGATGCCCCCCAAGGCCCCTTCCAGCTCTGAACCTATAGAGCTATTCCCTGCCTTTAGGGAGCTTATAGTCTATGGTAGGGAGCCAGAGTGAGCACAGGGATGTGGGAGGGGTCAGTGACAGCTTGGGGCGGGGTGGGGCTGGGCCTTGTGTCTGAGGATGCCCATGCTGGAGCAGGCTCCACCCTCCCCCCTCTCACCCCCTGCCATGGTGAGACACTCTAAGGGGTGGGTGTGCTGCTGCCAGGGGGCTCAGGCAGGAGCAGAGGCGCAGAGGGAAACCCCTGCCCCTCCCCCAGTACCTGAAGACTGTCCAGGGTGCTTGGTGCTGGAGAAAGCTGCAGAGACTGAGGACAAGACTGAGCAGAGCAGTCTGAGTCGACTTCAAAGTCAAACGGGTGAACTGACAGCAGCCGCTTTTCCTTAGAAGGGGATGGCGGGTGGGAGAAAGGGAAAAAGTCAAGGGCATCAGCATCCACTGTGAGGGTCCAGCGTCCACTGGGGGGGCCAGCATCCACTGCAGGGTGCCAGCGTCCACCGGGGGACAGCAGCATCCACTGAGGGGTGCCAGCGTCCACTGTGGGGCACCAGCATCTACTGAGGGGCACTAGCATTCAATGCGGGGCACCAGCGTTCACTGGGGGCACCAGTGTCCATCGTGGGTCACCAGCGTCCACTGTGGGGCACCAGTGTCAACTGGGGGAGGGGGGACAGCAGCATTCACTGCAAAGCACCAGCATCCACCAGTATTCACCGTGGGGCACCAGCGTCCACTGGGGGGGGCACCAGTGTAGGAAGCAATGGCACCTCGCACCCAGCTCATTTCTCTGCCACCCTTCCTTAGCTAATGAAGTGCCATCCAAATGGCCTGTCCTGGCCATGGGGGAGGGCAGCTGACAGTGGGGATGTGCTGGATGCCAGGAAAGAGACTGAAAATCTAAGGATCTTGCTTCTTATTGGCTGGGACTTGAGACAGAGGAGCCATGTCTCTGTAAAAACCGAATGCTTAGGCATGCTCATGTCTGGTGCCACCGGAGGAGGGGGAGCCTGCGGAGGGGACTTCCAGGTATGTGGTGGGGGCCCGTGGGCTGGGTCTGCTGCATAGACCTTAGTGGTGATAGCTGACACGTCTACGGGATCATAAGGCTCTCAAAGCACTTTGCTGATACTGCAATGCTGGCATTCGCTTTACAAATATGGTCTCCCTTGACCCTCACGACGACCCTGGCAGGGCGGTGCTGTTATCCCCCTTTGCAGTTGAGGAAACTGAGGCTAACAGGGTTCAGTGACTTGCCCAGGGTCCCTTGGTTAGTGGAGCTGTGTTTGGATTCGGATGCCCCCGCCGCTGTCCATGGTGCCCCTGGTACATTAGCTCAGCTGACGGCCACAGCAGTGGGGAGGGAGATGCCAGATGGAGCATGCCCCAAGTCCATCTCACTCACCCTTCACAACAACCTGGCATGGGGGAGCTGCAAGGGTCTTACTGCCATTTTACAGAGGAGGTGACTGAGGCTCCAAGAGGGCAGGGTCTCAGAGCTACTCGACAGCCCAGCCCTTCAGAGTCCTTAGCGAGTCTTTACTGTAGAGGCCTCGCCCAAAGGCTGCTCTAGGGTGGGCACAGTTTGGAGTTAGATCACTCACTCACTGTGTGACCCTGGGCAGGGACTGTGCTTCTTTGGGCCTCAGTTTATCTAGCTGCAAAATGAGGAGGGTGGGCTAGATGAGCTCTAAATCCCAGAGCTCCAAAGGCTCACTGAGCATTAGGAGGGGAAGGGGCTGGAGCAGACATTCTGGTCTGCCCCAGGCTGGGACCAGAGCTGGTGTGGGCCGTGTTTGCTGAGTTGGCTCTGGACTTCTGGTCACTCTGGCCTCACTATCTGACCTCTCAGGGTGGAGAATTCAGAACTGGAAACTCCTGTGACCCTCAAGGGCACCCAGATGGTGACCGGCCCCACCTGCAGGGCACCAGTGATGTAAGAGAAGGGACCTTAGGGAGGGAAGGAGGGACAGGGACAGCGGGACACTCACTCTGCTGAGGTGCTGAGCCTCGGTGCCACCCAGAGCTTCATCTTCAGATGTCTGCTCGCTTTCCCCGCTGCCTCCAGTGGGAGAGAGCTGTGCTCCACCTGTGATGGATGGGAGACTGGCTACAGCATTGATTTAGAGCTGGGACGGACCCTAAGGGTCATCGGGTCCAACCCCTACCTTCGAGAGATAAGGCCAAGGGGGCTGGGTGACTTGTCCAGTGTCACACCACCACTGAGTGCTGAGGCAGGCTTTGAACTCAGATCTTCCTGACTCTGAGTCCAGTACTCTGTGCACTATCCCTCACTCCCTCGGGGAGCCACAAGTGTGCATGGGAGGATAATGAAGATGGGTTGATTCTCAATGAAGTATCTGTGTTTACTGAGAATCCCATGGATATAACACTAGAGTCCAATTTGACCCACCCTTCCTTCCTTCCTTTTTTCATTCTTTTCCTTCCTTCCTTTCTCTCTCCCCCTCTCTTTCTTTCTTTTCCTTCCTTCCTTCCTTCCTTCCTTCCTTCTTCCTTCCTTCCTTCCTTCCTTCCTTCCTTCCTTCCTTCCTTCCTTCCTTCCTTCCTTCCTTCCTTCCTTCCTTCCTTCCTTCCTCCTTCCTTCCTTCCTTCCTTCTTTCCTTCCTTCCTTCCTTCCTTCCTTCCTTCCTTCCTTCCTTCCTTCCTTCCTTCCTTCCTTCCTTCCTCCTTCCTTTCTTCTTCTTTCCTTCCTTCCTTCCTTCCTTCCTTCCTTCCTTCCTTCCTTCCTCCCTCCTTCCTTCCTCCTTCCTTCCTTCCTTCCTTTCTCTCTCTCTCTCTCTCTCTCTCTCTCTCTCTCTCTCTCTCTCTCTCTCTTCTTTTCTTTTTCTTTATAGGTGGAGTCTATTTGAGCCCCATGCCCCTTCAGGGTTCTGGTTAGTTCCTTGAAATTTGGGTAAGAGTGTAAGAACTCCAGCCAAATAACTGCCCAGAGCACTTACTGTTCACATCTGGCAGGCTGTAGGATCTGTGCTGAAGACCTGGAAGCAAGGGGAGAACATTGAGTGAGGAACGAATGAGACGTGGGGATGCTTAGAAGACCTTCAAGGCACATCTCTAGGTTATTTTTCTTTATCGTCATCATCATGGCTGTCTTGGTCATTGTCGCCGTCAGCAGCAGCAGCATTCTCTGGAGAAGACAGCGCTAGGTGCCTCGGTGCATAGGGTAGAACTGGAGTCAGAAAGACCCGAGTTTGAACCTGGCCTGAGACGCTTGCTAGCTTGAACAAGTCTGCCTCAGTTTCCTTTCCTGTAATATTGAGGTCCTAAGAGCACCTTCCTCCCAGGTTCTTGGGAGGATCACTTAAGATAATGCCTAGAAAGTGCTTTGAAAACCTGAGAGAGCTAGACAATGGTAGCTATCAGGGCTTTATAGGACTCAAAGCCAAGTCTTCCTGAGTCTGAGGCTGGCTCTCTAACTACTACCCCACACTGCCTCTTCTGGCATGAAGGCCTACACACGCCTGTTCTCAGACATTGGCCGTCATGCTTCTCCTTCTGTAAGGGAGGTTCATTGGTGTACTGGGGAGGTGCTGACCCTGGAGGCAGGAAGACCTGGATTCAAATCCTGCCTCAGATATGTACTAGCTGTGTGATCCCAGGCAGCTGACTTAGCCTTTCTGAGCCACACTTTCTTCCTCTGTAAGAGGAGATGGTTGGACCCGAACGCCTCTGCGTGGCCTTCCTGCTCTATCTTGGATCCAACCAGAGAACTGTGCTCTGGAGGCAGGATGCTCAGCTCTCCAGCCCGGCCCTTAGCTCTCACGGTCTCCTCTGGGGCCGGAGACAAGGAAGCCTTGCTGGGTCAGGGGAGAAAGATACCAAGAGGCTTCCATTGCACAATGCTGCCACCTACTGGTGGAAAGTGACCTCAGCTCTGTTTGTAAGATCATAGATGAGGGGACCTCCAAAGCCTTTTAGTCTGACTCCCTCCCTCCATTTTACAGATGAGGAAACAGAGGCTGGTGGAGGTTAAATGACTTGCCCGAGGAGTCGCCCCCACTGGTGTTTAGGAACAGGGAATGATTCTACTACTCGATTCCCTCTTGTTATTTACATAATTTTTGTCTTAATTAATTCTTTATTATTAGGAGACTGCTAGATGGCACAGTGGCTAGAGTGGGGAAGACCAGAGTTCAAATCAGGCTTCAGGTGCTTCCTAGCTGTCACTTAACCTGTCTGCCTCAGTTTCCTCATCTGTAATAATAACACCTACATCCTAGGGTAAGATGCTTGTTCCTATTCTCTCTCTTTCTCTCCCATTGCGATCTCGCGATCTCTCTCTCTCTCTCTCTCTCTCTCTCTCTCTCTCTCTCTCTCCCTCCCATATTCTCTCTTTCTCTCTTCCATTTTCTCTCTTTCTCCCTCTCCTCTTTCTCCCATTTTCTTTCTCTCTCTCTCTCCCCCCCATCTGTGGGGGCTCCTGCTATGATATGCATAATTTGATAACCTAGGGCAGTTCATATTCAATCTGGGAAAAGTAACCAGGGGCTCCAGAGGCAGACTAGCCACTAGTTGTCCCAGTGAAGGTTACAGTTCATTGAATGCAGAGAAGACCAGGCTCTGAGAACCTCTAACACCTTCTCCCCACCCAGTCTACCAAACTCTTACCTAAAGCAGGTGAGCTCCCGTGTTCAGGCTGCAACCTTCCATAGAGAGAGCGCATCACTTTGGCGCTACCAAAATGCTTAAACCTTGCTTTCACATGCTTGTAGTACCAATCGAGGGAGCCGGTTTTCACAACTCTGCCAAAGGAAAAAAAGACATCCTTGTGAACCAGGGAGTTAATGCCAAGGTGTGCAACCACGCGTACAATACAAGCACCCAGCTTTTCTTCTGAGGTCATCTCTCCATTTACTATGCTTTGATGCCTTTCACAACAGCCCCACTATCCAAAACCTTGATAGTTCAGAGATCTCTGATGTCATCAACATTGGTGCCCTCTCACAGACCCAGATAGTGACTCCTCCATGACTTAGTCACGGATCATTTTTCAGAATGGTTCTTACTGAGAAGTTTGCCCCCCCTGAAGCTAGGATGAGAATGAGCCGCTGCTAGGCTGGTCTTCCCACAACAGGGAGGGAGTGTGCCCTCAGCCCCATCTAAAACCTTTGCAGCCTGTTACAGAGACTGTATTCTCCTGCCACAGCTCACCTCCATGCCCCATGAGGACCCCACCAAGGATTTCAGCAGAAGGATGAAAGTCCCAGCTTACATTCCTATAGGACTTTAGAGATTACAAAGGACTTTTTTCACTACAACCCCATGATTTTTGGTGGAGTGGGAGAAAAACCAACCAAACCAACCCCACATTTGAGTGAGTCCCTTGGAAAGAGAGTATGGTGTATTGAACAGAACTTTGTATTTGGACTCCAAGGCTCTGGGTTCAAATCCTGGCTGTGCCATTGGCTCCCCATATAAACTTGGACAAGTCCCTGGTCCTCAGGTTCCATTTTTTGTAAAATGAGGAGGTTGGATTCATAGGTTCCCCAAGCAGGTGATACCACCCCTTGGGGGGCACTGGAACAATAGGGATGGCAATAGCCTCGAGTGCAATTGGGAGGCATTGAAAAAAAATAAGGGGGCAGTGGAAGCATAAGGAAAGAAAAGAACATTTTGGAAAACCATTCATAAGGGTTTCATCTGTTGTGTAACAGAACTGAAGTCATAGTGATTACATCATTTTACAAATAAATGCACAAAGTGCAAGTTAAAGCCAGTCGGCAGTCAAGTCCACTGACAAGTCTTAACAAGCAAGTGTCGGCAGGTGAGTGTGTCCAGCATTGTTGGGAAATCAGGCATACATCGACAGGAATATGTGCATGTCATGACTTGTTTACAATGTGATACTACAAAGTTACATCAAAATTTCAATGCAGGAAAAAATTATGTATTTTTTGAAATTATGCAAATTGAAAAATTGTTAAAGGGTTAAAGAAAGTAGATTTCTAGGGGAGGCTCTGAGTAATTTTTTTTTGAAAAGGGTAGGCCAAATAAGTTTGGGAAATTCTGGATCAGATGATCTCTGAGACTCTCAATCCTTGAACTTTGTAGGTTGCATTATAGGAAGGTGAGGAAGTGAGGCTCAGAAAGGAAATGACTTGCCCAAAGTCACACGACTGAAGTTCTGTATCATGGCCAGTTCTCTGCAGACTCCCTGATAATAACTCAGAACCCCGCAGACGAAGCGCTTTCCTTACAGACCTCCTGCCGGTGACACTGACTTGGGATAACAAACAGAGGCGGCTCCTCCAGCGCTGCCCCGCTGCTCGTCCCACAGCGCCCTCACCTGGCCAGTCGGCACGGGTCGCAGACCCAGCCTTGCTCTCGCCGGTTGTAGCTGCCGCACCTTTTGCAGGTGTACAGGTGACAGTCCAGGCACTGCCGCCTGCTGTTGACCAGGAAGCGGTAGGGCTGGAGGCAGTGTCCGCAGTGGGTCTCGTTCAGGTGAGCCTGGTCTGAAAGCAGCTCCTTCTTCGTGTTCTCTTTCTGGATCTTGCCCTTCAGTTCCCTTAGGGAAGTGGCAGAAAAGAACAAAGTGGCACGGGAGGAGACTGAGGCCTGGCTGTGTAAGTAATGCTAATGAGAGGAGCTGGGGGCTCATGCCCAAGGATGCGGATTCCGTTCTAGCTCTGTCCTGATTAATCTGCGGGGCTCCCCTTGCAGGGCTTGCAGGGGCTGGGCTTCAGAAGGGCTTTGCAGAGAGTAGGCATGTGCCTCAATAAAGGCTTGGGCTGATTGGCTTAAGGAGAGTTTGTAGATGGGCTGTGGGTCAGTGAATATCGCTAAATGTCGGTGCACAGTGCCTTGCATATATACAACACGTAAGCTCCCACCTTAAAGCAGGAAGGGCCTCAGAGACCACCTAGTTCCACCCCCTCATTTTATGGCTGAATTAAAAGCCTAAAGCCCAGCTCAGGTAACACTTTTAGAATTGAATTAAAGGAGGAGTGAGGTTTAGGAGGAAGAAAGGATGCTGGATCTGAGGTGAGCAGAGGGGAGGGGGGTGAGAGAAGAGTGTGAAAGAAGATGAGGAAACTTGCCCAACATTGGAAGAAAGCCCAATGTCTTCCCATGTTTTCTCCCAGAATCTGCCTTCCTCACTTGGGTGAATGGGGGTTGGAAAGGATGGAGGGTTCAAAAAATGGAACAGAAAAGAAACCTGGGAAGGAGGAAGAGGATGGACTGGTCTCCTGCCTCTTCCGCTTCCCACCTCAATGATTCTGGCAGGTCCCTAACCTTCTGGGGCCTCAATTTCCTTATCTGTAGAATGGGGGGGGGGAGGAATAGGACCTTTTGTTCATTCTTCCCTCCTTAAGACTCAATGACATTCAAACTCCCATAAAGATGGCGGGTGGTAGTGGTGGTGGAAGCCAGTGCCAGTGAAGTCCGAGCCCAGGCACGTCCTGCTCAGCTGGTGGCAAAGTGAAGAGAGTTCCCGGTCTGGAGTCAGAGAAATCTGAGTTCAAATCCTGCTTTAGTTAGATACTAGCTGTGACCTTGGGCAAGTCACTCTACCTATCTGCCTCAGTTTCCTCACGTATAAAACGGGGATGATAATAGCACCCTCCCTGTAAGGTTGTTGTAAAGATCAAATGAGACATTTGTAAACAGAGCCTGGTTCTGTGCCTAGAACATAACAGGTGTTCTACAAATGTTGATGCCCTGAGCACTCACTGGTCTGCCGGTATCTCATCACCAGATGACTAGCCCTTTGCAGCTTGGTTCATCTCTAGGGGACACATTGTTTTGGACCACAGGAACTTATCGGGATGATCAATGGAGGTAGAGGGGAGGTCACAATCCTTATATGTGGAGGGAGAAACCATACAGGGATGTCACAAAGCCTGGAAGCAGGCTCATGGGATCTTGGAGCAGGAAGGGGGCTCGGCAGCTGCCTGGTCCAGTTCACACCCATCTCACTTTTTCAGTTTCCATTGTCGTGAAGGGTTTTCTTTATGTTGAGCCAAACTTGGAATTTCTGCCACTTTTGCTAAGTCATTGAGTCAGCAAGCCTTTTTAAGTGGCTACTGTATGTGGCAGGTTCTACATGACAGCCCTGTGTAGCCGTACATCTCCCAAATCTTCTCTTGTTTGGGCCAAATACTCCGAGTTATTTTCATGGGTCTAAAGCTACCTATTTGTCCCGGTTCCCCGCTCCTGTATTTCTAATGCAGCACGTTGGGGACCTGAAGTCAGGAAGACCAGGGTTCAAGTCCCACCTCCGACATGGGCAAATCATCCCTTAACGTCTCTGAGCCTGTTTCCTTATCTGTAGAAAGGGCGTAGTAACTGCCTAGATAAGGAAGTTCGAGTTGACTTAAGGTCAGAGAAAGCCGTCACGCCCTGGGATCCTAGGGAAGGGGTTTCTGAGAAGCAAGAAGCCATCTGCAGCAAGCGGGTGCTGACCCACGGGTTGGGATGCCCCGGATGGCTCTGACTAAACCCTAGGAGATTCTGAGGCTGATCTCTCAGCCCTCAGCCACCATCTTCGCCTCAGGGAAGGCGGCTGACTTCCCTTTCCAGCTCACATTGTGTTTGCTCAGCCCCAGGCCTGGCTCCCTGGAGGGCTCAGCGCTGGGCAGCTCCAACCCTGAGCAAGCCATAGTCTATTTCTGTCCCATGATGGAGGTTCTGTCTGAGCTTATCTGCGGAATCCCTGCCTGTTTGTAGTGACTCCCAAGCCTCTCTCCTCTTGTTTGCCTAACAAGGTAAGGTTAGCCGGTGTGATATTTAGCTTGTGGGCTGGGGCCTTTAAAGAAGTTGATTTCCTTTCAGCCTCCTCTAGACAGGCCCTGCCTATGTCTATCCACCACTGACACTCCATCTTGGAGCTCCCTCTGAGACTCAGGGATGTGGGCAGAGCAAAGACTTTTATAACCAAAATGACTGCACCAAGTGTGCCTGGAAATTTCAACCATCTTCCAAGATATTGGGATGAAACTCTGATCTCCTGAATGTGGGGCATTCAAAAATCAATCAACAAGCATTTATTAGGCACTTACTGTGTGTCAGACACTGTGCTGGATCCTAGGGAAACAGAGAAAAGCCAAAAAAAATACACTTGTATTGAGCATGTACTTGAGGAAGGAATGAAAAGGTATGGGAGGCCAAAGCCTGATACAGCAGAAAGAGTCTTGGGTTCAAATCCCAAGCATGCCTAGGTGACTGGGAGGAAGTCATTTCATCTCACTAGGGTGTTGATTTTCTCCTGTATAAAATGAGGAATGGGAGTGGGGGTAAGGGTGGACTAGATGCCCTCAGGAGCCCTAGTTTCTAATGGAGGGGACAGCATATACATAAATAGGTACATGCAATATACACAGAGAGCACATGAGAGGTCAAGATAGCGGCGAAGGCTCTTGGAGCTCCAGGCAGGGCCTGGAATGGTGAGCTTGAGCTGAGTCATTGACGGTTGCAGGAGGGTGACTCATCCTGGCCTTTTCATCCTGAGTGACTCCTGCCCAGGCCCTCCCACGATTCCTTCACCAGGAGTCCACCCAATGTGTTGGGTGGGGATGGCAGGAGGCCTCTAGAGCTTTGGACATTGCATGGTGTGCTGCCCATCACTTGGGTACATTGAATATGCTGAACCCTGCCCCCCTCCACCGCGCCCCTCTCTGTTGGCCTTTGGGATTCTCTGCAGAATGTCACGTTCCAAGATTCAGGGCATTGCCAGAAGACGGCTGATGTCAGAAAGGTGGGGGTTATTTCAAGGAGAAAGCCTGGGTCCTTAAAAGCACCGGCCTGTTTCCCCAAAGCCATCCAGCCCATTCTCTACCTCCCATTGAATTGCCACCTGCATGAGATATTTAGGAGAATAATTTCCATTTCCATTGAGGACA
This sequence comes from Trichosurus vulpecula, assembly GCF_011100635.1. Taxonomy (NCBI): domain Eukaryota; kingdom Metazoa; phylum Chordata; class Mammalia; order Diprotodontia; family Phalangeridae; genus Trichosurus; species Trichosurus vulpecula. The sequence continues at coordinate 2,139,129 of NC_050579.1, forward strand.
GACTGAAGGAAGGGATGACTAGATGTGGGCCAAACTACCTATTAATATTATCTATATTTTATTGTATTTTCATTTTATTAAATATTTCCCAATTACATTTTAATCTGGTTTGGCCCCCACTTGGGGGCTGTGTGTTTGACACCTCGGATGTAGTCCAACTTCCTCATTTTACAGATGAGGAAACTGAGGCTCATGGAGATGAAATCACTTCCCAAGGCCACAAAGTCCATGTTACAAGTGAGATTTGAACCCAAGACCTCTGACTACAGAGCAGGGGTCTTTCTGCTGTCTTAATACATGCTTATTAAGTACCTATTATGTACCAGGAACTGAGGATACAAAAGAAAAACTAGTTCCTGTCCTCCGGGAGTTTCCATTCTCCTGGGGCAGGGGGAGGGCAGAGGGAGGGCCGGGGACAGGATTCCCCACATAAACAGAAAACTGGAGACAAAATCCATGACCAGATTTCTTACTCCAATCGCTCTTCCTCCTTCTTTCGAAGATCAAAGTCTCGCTGAACCACCTCCCACACGTGCTTGGCCTCTTCATCCGTCAGCGTGGAGAGATCCAGCTTTCTGCCCATTGCTGCTGGCGGGTCAGGACAACACCCTAAGTGTGACAGAGAAGGCAATCAGCCAAAGGGGAGCCCAGCCAGCCGATATTCAATTCAACTCAATCGTTCTCAACAAGCCCTTCAGTCATAGGACCCTAGAACTGAATGGAACCCCAGAGGCCCCCAAGTCCAACCTCTTCATCTTACAGGGGCTCAGAGACAGAAAAGGACCTGTCCAAGGTCACATGGGCAGAAAGTGGTGGGACAGAGATTTGGACCCGGTGGAAAACATCTCTGACTATGGAGTCCAGAGGTGGTGAGGTGAATTATCCAAGGACTATGTAAATATGAATCGACGAATTTATTTTTCAGTTTTTTGTTTACATTTCTCATTGGAGGTAGGGATGGTGGGAGGAAACAGATTAATTAAAAAAATTGCTACTTAGAAAGAAGAAAGAAATGTTGTGGCTGAAAGATTCCATATTCAGGAGGAGGAGCATCTCCAAACTTAGCTGGTCTGGTCTTTGACAAGAGAACTACAGCCCATTACTGGGTCTGTGTTCAAAAGGCACACACACACACACACACAGATACACACAGACATATACACACAGAGGAATATGATCACAGACAAACACAGACTCACAGACACACACAAGACACAGACATACACACAGAGGAACAGGATCACAGACACACACACAGATACACACACAGACACACACAAGACACAGACATACACACAGAAGATTATGATCATAGACACACACAGACATATACGGAGGAATATGATCACAGACACACAGAGACACAGACACAAACAGAGGAATATGATCACAGACACACACTCAGACACACACACACACACATACACAAAGAGGAATATGATCACAGACACACACATGGAGAGGAATAGGATCACAGACACACACGGACACACACACAGACACATACACAGACACACATACACATAGAGGAATATGATCACAGACACACACAGACACAGACACACACAGAGGAATATGATCACAGATACACACACACAGACACACAGACACATAGAGGAATATGATCACAGACACACACATGCAGAGGAATAGGATCACAGACAGACACAGACACAGACACACAGAGGAATATGATCACAGACACACACAGACCCAGACACACACAGAGGAATAGGACCACAGACACAAACAGACATACACACAGAGGAACAGAATCATAGGTTCCTAGACTCGAGCTAGGAGTGAACTTTGAGACTCTCATCCAACTTCCTAGGCTCAATCAGTCAGTCAGCAAGTTTGAAGTATTTACTCTGTCCTTGGTGCTGAAGATGCATCAAACAGTCCTTGCCCTCTGGGAGCTTATATTCTAATGGGGGGGGGAGTCAACATGTTGACAGAAAAATATTGATATATTTTAGATACCCAAGAAGTAGGTGGTTTTGGAGGGGAGGTGCGAGCAGCTGGGTGGGGAGGGGCTCATGCTGGAGCCAAATCCTGAAGGAAATCAAGGATTCTTCTCTTCATACTGCCATCACCTCTACCACTACCAGGCATTTCTAAAGCATTTTAAGATCCACAAATCACATGGTCTCATCTGAGCCTTACAACAGCTCCAACAGCTAAATCCTATGGGCATATACCTTCATTTTACAGGTTGAGAGAACTGAGTGTGTGTGTGGGATATTGCATAGGATTATGTAGGTAGTAAGTTGTGGAACCAGGATTCGAACCCAGCTCTCAGCCCAGAACTCTTCCCTTCTACCATGAATCCAAAAACCGTTAGTGAAGGGTGGACAATAAATCCAAAACCTCAATGCAAACTGGAGGATGTGGTGATATTTGAACAGTTTAAAAAAATCTTCCTTCAGAAACCAGTGGGTCTTTCAAGTCTACCAGGGCAAGCTGAATGCCCAAGGGCTGTGTCTGAAAGCACAAAGAGGCATCACACTGGAATTGTTGGCTGTGAGAAGGGTCATGTGCTATCCCTGCTGGGTTTGGGTTGATGAGGGCGAAAGTTGGAGGATGGAGTCCATTAGACATGGCTGATTCTAATGGGCTCAGCTGCTGTCATAGGGTTTAAAGTCATACTCCTGGCAGGAGCCTGATGGAATAAGCAGTGAATGATTTCTCAAACCAACTGGATAACAGAGAGGTCTAGCTCTGGGGACTGAAGGCCTTCCTTAATGCAGTCCACAGCTGGCTGCCATTTTGTGTCAAAGCAATCTATAGTTACTGGTCTGTGAACATATTGTACCTGCCAGTAGAATGTAAACTTCATGAGGTCGGGGTATTTGTATCTTCAGTGCCTAGTATGGTGCCTGGTACATTGTAGGAACTTAAATGCTTAGAGCAGCTAGGTAGTGTAGTGAATACTGTGATGGCCCTGGAGTCAGGAAGACTTATCTTCCTGAGTTCAGATCCATCCTCAGAAACTTATTAGCTCTGTGACCATGGACGAGTCATTTAACCCCATTTGTCTCAGTTCCTCATCTGTAAAATGATCTAGAGAAGGGCATGGCAAAGCACTCCAGCATCTCTACCAAAAAAACCCAACAACACCCAAATGGGGTCATGAAGAGATGGACATGACTGAAATGACTGAACAACAGCAAATTAATGCTTGTTGATTGGTTGACAGGGTAAGTTACAAATCTTTCTAAAAGGGATTGATCAGAGTTTAGCCTGGAGAATCAGGGGAGGGCATGAGAGCAATTTTGGACCATTTCAAAGTCTGTCAAGCAACAGAGGGATTGTCCTCATTCTGCTTGGCCCCAGAAGGGAGGACAAAGAGCAAGGGGCTGAAGAGTAAAGAGGTAAGTTGAGCCTTTATGGAAGGAAAAGCTTGCTCCTGATGAGGAGAGCTGATCTAGGGTGGAATGGCCTCCTTGGGAGGGAGTGGGGAGGGGGAGGGGGCTCCCTTTCCTTGGAGGTCCAGAGGAAGAGACTGGACTAGGATCGCTGGTCAGAGATGGGGATTCCTAATCAGGGCCAGGTGGAGCCAGATGGCTCCTGAGATCTTCCCCAGCCTCAAGACTACCAGTTTTCACAGTCCTTACATAAACTTACTGGGAAAGTCTTCCCCCGGGGAATCCAGCCTGGGCAATAGGGGAGAGTATTGGAGGGCTTTCAGGGTCTTTTTCCCAGGCCCTTTGAGCAGGTGGACTTTCCGAGCCTGACACTAAGAATCCTCAGAAATGGGAACATGACCCCTCCCTCCCCCCTCCATGGAGAGCCCTTTTTCCATTCTGGATTTCAAGGTTGTTGTTTTTTTTTTTTTGGTTTGTTTTTTGCTTAGCCGAACCCACTGACCAAAAATATTCTCTACGAAAATGTTAATCAAACAATCTCTTTTCTAGATCTTGGACTTCTGGATTCAAAGCTGGAATAGTCCTCAGAGACCATCTAGTCCAAACTTCTAGATTGACAAATGAGGAAACTGAGGCTCGGGGGGGGGGAAGGAATTTGCCCAAGGTTACACAAGTAATAAGTGACAAAATGAGGATTTGGACTCATAGCCACTGCTTCCCAGGGCAGTCCGTTCTCCCTTCTACCTCTTCCCTCAAATTGTTTTACCAGGAAGATGGACAAAACTAGCTCTTACCAGCTGGAAACTGCCCATCTCGCTCTTCATGGCCAGCATGATAAGTCACCTTTGGCTGCCCAGAGCCCAGTTTCCTTTATAAACCTCCTGGAGCCTGCAGGTCACGGCAGACTTCCAAGTTCACGGGCTAACCAGTCTGACTGCCCTGAGCACCCAAGGCCAACTTCACAAACAACACTGTTTTATGAGCAGTGTTTGGGTGGGGAGGAGGGTTGGTATGCCACAGGTTTCCAACTTCTCATGTAAGGTTCAATTGGGTTCTCAGATGGAAAAAAGTCTTTCCAGATGCCCCCTAGAGCAAAATGAATGGCTGTTTTTCGATGGAACAAAATGCCCTCTTCCTCATAAAAAGAACAGGGGTGGGTTTTTTAAATTTTTATTTTTCCCATCTTGCCCTCTCTTCTGAAATATTTAAGCTCACAGTGAGGGCATTCATTAACATCAAAGCAACACAGTATACCCTAATTTTGGGAAGAAACAAACAAACAAACCCAACCATGACCATCAGCTGACTTAGCTGTTCTCTCTTTTACTGTACCTTGGAAAGGCCAAACCCCAAACCTCATACGGAAAAACAAAACAAAACAAAACGTGGCTCCTAAGAATAAGACAATCAAAGTCAGGTACAGTAATCCCTCACTTATTCAGGGCCCCCCAAGAACCAATCGCTTAACAAGTATTTATTTATTGAGTTCTTCCGAAGTTCCATGTGGCACGCTAAGCCAATGCAAGACAAGAAGACACAATCCCAGGCAACTGTCTAGAACACAGCCAAGATCCAAAGAGTAAACAAGAAGGGGCTTCTGAGCCTAAATCAACATCACAGAATTAGTGCACGAAAGCTTGTGCTCTATAGATTGATTCTTTGGAGAACCCCAGAGCTCCTCTCTCAGATCCTACTTACTCTTACTCTAGACATAATTCTAACAAACCTGGTTGTCAGTCCAGCCACAGGGAGAAAAGGAGACTACCTAGAAATCCACTTGCTAGTAAGGCTCCTATATATCCCCTTGTGGCTTCTTCGCCCACAGCAGATTAGTGAAACTGCTGCTGGAGACAGTGAAGGAAGAAGCAAAAACCACATCGAAAAGCAGATGGGAGAGCTCAGAAAACCAAGCAGTCTACATGCCTTCAGGCCAAGGACTTGAAAAGTAGTTATGTTTCTCTCACAACAGACTGCTTGGTCTGGAGTCAGGAAGTCCTGGGTTCAGATTCTGCCTCAGACACTTACTGTGTGACTCTGGATAGGTCACCCAACCCGTCTGGGACTCAGAATGAAGATGGAAGGGCTGGCTGCCCCAGCTCCGAAGATGCCCGAGGTCGGGGATTCCTTGGATCCCCTCTTTGTTTGCATCCTCACTGCTCCCCTTCTATTGGCTCTTTCTCTGACCCCAAGCAGCTCAGCTGTCTCTAACCTTAGGAAAGAAAGGTTTCTCTTTCTCCCTTTTCTCTCTCATTGTCTTCACTCTCACATTTACACTTGCCTCTCACTCTTCACTCCTTCCTTAGCCCTTGGCCATCTGGCTTCTACCCCATTCTGAAGCTGCTCTCTCATAGGCTGCCTGGGGCTCCTTGCTGGGGAGGGGGTGGGGGTGAGGCCTGAGGAGGAAGAAGGCAAAGGTGGAGTTGGTAACTCACTGCGGTCTGCAGAGGCACGGCGGGGGTGGGGAGTCTAAATCCAAAAGGCAGAGATGAGTGGGCAAGGCCGTGTTGAAGAAGTGATGTTAGGAGGTCTGCATGAGATTGGGAAGTGGACAGCAGGAAGGAGCAGGGAGCTGGCTGACCACTTGTAGGGCTCTGACAGGAATCTGCTGGGGCCAGCTCCAACCAGCTCTCAAGAGCCAATTGTTAAATTTTCAGCATGCATGCTCATACCTCTGAAATCAGCAAATGCTACAAATCAGGGTTTGACTTATTATTTTTTGCTTGTCTAGACTTAAGAAAGTGGAGAAAATATTAATAGAGCAGATTAAGCTTAATAGTGTCATGTAGTACTTTTTTGGGGGGGAGAGGAGAAAGCTGGCTGTTAAAAATTTATCAATACACCCTGGATCTCTTTATCACCCCAAAGCCATAGTCCAAACGCCCCTGGTCTGGCATTTGATGCCCTCCAACATCTGATTCCAAACCCACCTTCCCAGCCTTATCTCACATTCTAGCAAAACCAGAGTCCTCCCTGTCCCCCAGAAATGCTACTTTTTTCCCTTCTGTGCCTTTGCTCTTCAGCATCCCACCTCTCCCTCAAGAGCTGGCACAGGTGGTGGAAAGAGAGCTGTGTTTGGACTCTGGGAACCTGGCTTTACTTCCTGGCCATCTCGAAGGATAAATGATCACCTTGCAATAGCCTGCTTGTTGGTCTTCCTGCCCCAAGTCTCTCCCCACTCCAGTCCATCCTCCACTCAACTGCCCAAGAGATCTTTTTAAAGCCCAATCTGACCAGACCACCCCCATCCCTAACTCAATAAACTTCACTGGCTCCCTAGCACCCCTAGGATCAAATAGAACATCTTTTGTTTGGCATTTAAAGCCCTTTCCCACCTGGCCCATTTTCCCAGTCTTCGTGTACTTTATTCCCCTTCATGCAGTCTGCTTTTTGCACATGTCAATCCATTGATGAGCTCCATGCCTTTCATTGACTTTCTCCCATACCTGTATATTCTTCCTCCTTCCCCCCATCTCTTTGAATGCTGAATTTCCCTCTAGACTCAGCTTAGGTGCCACCTTCTTCATGAAGCCCAGTCTTCTAGGACCCCCTCTCCCCCATCACCTCGCACCTAATTTGCATTTATTTGATGTATACTGAATGCCTTTTGAGGGCAGGAATTGTTTCATTTCTTTCTGTATCCCCATTGCCTAGCACAGTGCTTGGCACACAGTAGGTGCTTAATAAATGCTTGTTGTTTGAGTATGTTAGAAAGCTAGGCAATAAAGTACAATATTTCCCCGCTGCCAACACCAGGATTTGGTGTTCTCTTACTGCACATAATTTTGAACGAAGCCTTCGTTCCCAGGAACGGTGCAAACAGCTGTAGCAATCCTATTGTCCACAGCCAGGACAAAGAGCCATTGTCTTTGAGCACGGGTGGGTGTCACTGTCTCAGATATCATGTGAGTGGAGTGAAGTGCTTCCCTCCTTTTCTGCTGGACACGTCAGTGAGTGTGCCGGAAAGGAGCTCAGAGGTCTAACCTGCCTCTCCCGAAAACGTCCCAGATGAGTGGTCATCCACCGAGTCCCAGAATCACAGATTTTGAGGACTGGAAGGGGTCTCAGTGGCTTTTAGTCTGACCCAGTCCTGAACAGGAAGCTCTCTGTAGTATCCTTATAGTATCCTTATATCCTTGTAGTATCCTCCACCCTCTTCTTGGAGACTCCAGGGAAAAAGCACCAGCGGCCTCCCAAAGAGGCCCAGGTGGGTTGATCTGCAGCAGCTCTAACTGTTGGCAAGACCTCAGCCTAAGTCAGCCGCTTTGCAACTAACTGTTGGTTCTGCCCTCTGGGGCCAAGCAGAGCAAAGCTAACCCTTCCTCCATACTACTGTGTCCTCTCTGAACCTTTTCTTCCAAAGGCTAAGCGTCCTCAACCCTTCCATGGTTTCTCATATGACACAGACCCCAGGCTTTCCCCATCCTGGCCACTTACTCCAGATACTCCCCAGAGGGTCAGTGCCCTTCCTGAACTATGGGACCCAACATTGAACACAATTCCCCAGAGAGGTTTTAATGAGGGTGGAGTGATGATAACAGTCTCCACTAACATAGTGTTTTAAAGTTTGTAAAGCGCTTTAGAGGCATTCTACCATTCGAGACTTGCAACACTCCTGGGGAATGGGGTCTATGTGTGCTATCATTTCCATTCTACAGATGAGGAACCTGAGGCTCAGAGAAGGAAATGAGGGAAAGAGTTTGTTTTGGTTTCCTGACACATTAGATAGTGACTTCCTGGGGCAAGGGGCCATCCCACTCTTCATCGTTGGAGGTGTCTTCCTGAGTCCGGGTCCAGTGCGCTATCTGTTCCCTAAGCCTCTCTTGCTTTCAGGAAAATGGGACAATTCCCTCCTTAGTCAGTCCTGATTATCGTATCTCTCTTGAGACTGCTAAAAAACAAATTTCTAGAAATTATCTCATGGTCATGAGGTTCCTGAGCAAAATAATCTTTTCTTCCTCATTCCTCTGCTTGAATTTAATCATGCTTTCACTTCCTGAGATTGGCAGTCATCTCTGTTTGTTTAAAGAGCAGCTGGGGGTGGGGCAGAGGTAGGGCCCAGGGCCACCCAGCAGGGGGGCCCAGGACAGTTTGCACACAATTAAATACCAAGGAGGCAAATACAGATCATTGGCTTTCACTGGATAGCTTAAAATGTACTTTCTCTCTCCCCCTTTGAAAAAATCAGCGATTAAAAATGGCTGGTAATTCGCATAGAGTTTAAGGAATGATGAGGAAAAAAATAGTTTTTGCTGAAACGTTGGTTTAGAATTAAATTCTATCTCTTGTCTTTCCTTGATTGTAAGAGAAATTTTGATCTGACCTTGGTAGGAGGTACGTTCTTGGCCAGCAGAAATTGGGGAGCAAAGCTCTGTTGGCAAGTCCCCCTGAGACCTCCCACCCCCTCCATGTAGCCTCTGACTAGAAATGGAGGGGAGAGTTTCTCTGAGTCATTCTCCCTACACGGGTGGAGATAAGGGAACCCAGGGTGCCGATCTTACAGCCATCCCTGATTGGGGCGCGACAGTTTTAGAAGGATGCTGATAATCTGGAGAGTCACTCGATGACGACAAACAAGATGGTGACGACTTTGAGTTCACTGGAAGGAACTTTGGGAATCTGACCTACCCCCACCCTTTTTTAGGGTCACCCAGCTAGCGAGTGTCTAAGGCAGGGTTTGACCTTGAGTCTTGCTGAAGTGAAGATCAGTGTTCTCTCCATGGTTCTCTACGTGTGGTATGAGGAATGATGGAAAAACTGGAGAGATTTAGCTCGGGAAAGAGAAGACTCTAAGATGAAGACGCTGAGGGCTTTCCTAAGACCCTCTGTGACAAAGTCTTCATTAGCTGCTTCACTGATTTTTTTTTCCACAGTAATATTTCAAATGGGAAACATATTTCTGTGGGCCACAGGATCACAGATTCAGACCCAGAAGGGCCCTCAGAATCATTCATTTAATATAGCCTTTCAATTTTACAGATGTGGAAATGAAGCCTGGACAGTTAAAAGCAGCCTGTCTGAGGCCACACAGGTAGTGAGCGGCAGGCAGATACAGGATTCAAATCCAGGTCCCCTGACTCTGAATCCACCACTCTTCCTCTGCAGGCTGGTGGGAGGGTCCTCTGGGGATGGGAGGAGGAGGAGGAGAAGCAGCAGAAATTTTGTCCCTTGTATTAAAAAACCAACTGTGTGAGTTACTAGAGAGGGTGATATGGTCCAGTGGAAAGAGGGATGCATTTGGAACAGAGGTTGCTGCTGTTTGGTTGTTTCAGTCGTATCTGATTCTCTGTGACCCCATTGGGGGTGTTCTTGTCAAAGACCCTGGCGTGGCTTGTCATTTCCCTCTTCATCCCATTTTACAGACAAGGAAACTGAGGCAAACAAGGAGAAGTGACTTGCCCAGGGTCACACAGCTAGTAGGTGTTTGAGGCTGGATTTGAACTCAGAAGAGGAGTCTTCTTGACTCCAGGGCCAATGCACCGTCTAGCTGACCTACGTTTGAAGCCCTTCTCTTCCTCTCCCTCCCCATGTGACCTAGGGCAGACTATTCTTCTCTGTCTCAGTTTCCTAAATGGTAAAATCAGGGGGCTGGACAAGCTGCCCTCCAGCTCTAAGTCTATGGTCCTACGAACAAGCATTTCTTCATTCTTTGGGAAGAGAAGAAAGGGAAACAGTGTCCGGGTATGGGTCTGTTCTCCCCCCACTGCTTGCACAGAGACCTTTCTGAAGTCTTCTCTCCCCAGGGCTTTACACAAAGCAGGAGTTTAATCCCTGTTTGTGGAATGAGTTTGATTTGACTTCAAGGACCGAAGAGAGGGAGGAGGGGAGAGAAGCTTTTCAGGACCACAGATTTAGAGCTAGAAGGCACCCCAGAGATCATCCACTGCACCTCTCCCCGTTTTACAGATGAGGACCAGTGGAGTCTCAGATTTTGAACTGGAAAAGCCTCAGAGGTTGCCTCGTCCTAACCTCTCATTTAACACCAGAAGAAACTTAGTCCTAGAGGGGTTAAAAGATGGCTAGCATATGGAAAAGTCAGGATTTGAATCCAGGCCCTGTGACCCCAGATCCAACGAGTTCTCCCCCTAATGCTGGAACCTGTCTCCTTGTCCAGGATTATCCCTGAAATCACTTATTAAAGCGACACATGGTCCTCCGACCCAGTGCCTGAAGGCAGAGATGTGGCTCTAGGCAGGCTTGGGGTGGGGCTCTCACCTCCCCTTAGGCTTCCCTGCCCTCAGGAGCTCATCTGGGAACCCTTGAAGCATCTCCCTGAGATCTGGCCCATGACCTAAGTCACCCTCTGTCCCTCTTGCAGCTCCCCTTAGCTTAGAATCATGAGCTGAATTATAGAGAGAGAAGGAGCAGATCCAGCAGAGAGGCAGAGGGCAAACAAGGCCAGGTTTGGTGTCAAAGGGCCTGGGTTTGAGTGCACAAGTTGCTGGCAGAAGGAGAGGACTTTTGGCCTTCCTCACCCATATTCCTGCCCCCAAATGGGGCAATGTCTCTGTCTGTCACAGGGCAGGCGTAGCCCTTGCTCACAAACAATTCATACGCATTTGTTAAGAGCCAGGCACATAGAGACCAAACTGAAGACGATCCTTGCCTTCTACTGGGGGAGAGAGCCTGCACATATATACCAAATATTATTACTCATGGCCCAATGGATAGAATGTTACCTTGAGTCACAAAGACCCGGGTTCAGATGACACCTATGAGCTTGTGAACTCGGGCTGGGATCACTTGACCCTAGTGCTCCAGGCAACGCGCAGAAATCACTGGGGACAGGGGCCGTGTCTTCCTCGTCACCATCAGCAGCGATTGCTGACAGGTAAGGGGAAGGGAGGCTCAGGAGCCCCGGAAGGGGCAGCTTCCTCAAGACCGCCAGTTCAGACCAGACCTCAGAGCCATTATCTGGGCAACAAGTGCAGACGTGCCAGCCTAGGCACATCAGCAAGGCCCCCTAGGGCGAGGCAGGACGTACCAAGTCAGAACAGCACCACTGCCTTGACCACTATCTTCCCGAAGACTGAGGTGGAGACAGCCTAGGACCCTGAGCATGGCTTCTAGCCCAGTGTCCTCAGCGCCAGCCTGGGAGGCAGCCCCCTGGAGATGCAGCCTGGCTACAGTTCCCGGAGTGTCCACAGTTACTGAAGACGCAGAAAGAAAAGCCTGGCTGCCAAAGCCCTTGGACCTGTCCTGTCTCAACGTCTAAAACGGATATGATTTTATCAGTGGAAATGACATTAGAGAAGAGGCCTGACTACTAACCCAGAATCATGAGACTTTTCCATCTGACTGGCCGATGAAATCTCCCCTATTAGAAGGGGAGCTCCTTGAGGGCAGGGATTGATTTTTATTTTTTAAATTTGTAATATGCTGCCCTTCCAATAGATTAGCGCCTGGCACACAGTAGGCAGGTACCCTGGTCCCTAGGGGGCGCCATAGTGCACAGAGATTTGCACCTGGAGTCAGGAAGACCTAAGTTCAAATCCAGCCTCAGATACTTACTAGATGTGTGACCCTGGGCCAGTCACTTCACCCTGTTTGCCTCAGTTGCCTCATCTGTAAAATGAGCAGGAGAAGAAAATGACAAACCACTGCAGTATCTTTGCCAAGAAAACCCCAAATGGGGTCCCAGAGAATCGGACATGACCTAGAAATGACTGAACAACAACAATACAGTAGGTGCTTAATGAGTGCTTGTGGAATGAATGAATTCCTGGCAAGTGATTTCATTTCTCCAAACCCTAATTCCCTCATGGCAGCAGTAATCCCTGCCTGGCTTCTTTCCCAGGGCTGGTTCTTGGAGACTCCTCTGCAAGATCCTGTCTACACCTAAGTCTTCCTTATTACAGACTGGCACCAGGCTGAAGGTTGTCTAATAATATAACAAGGGCTTTAAATGACAAGGAAAGGCGCAGGAGCCTTTCCTGACCCTGGGCTGCTTGGCAGAGTGGGCTTGGGAGTTAAGAGACCCTGAACAAAGCATTTTGCTGCCCTGGGGCTTAGTTTTTCCATCTGTAAAGTGGGGTTAATAATATTTGTCTTATTACTAGTTACCTCACTGGGTTGCTTCCCTCCCCTCTCCCCCTCATCTCCTAGCTCCTCCATCCCTGGCTCTGACACCCCCCAACCCCCACCCCTGCCCCTTTCCTTACCAATAAGGCCGTGAAGAGCAATACTGACAGCCAAGGTAAATAGGGGCACATTCATCCAACAAACATTTATTTCAGAGCTTCCTTTGTGTGCAGTTCTGGGTATACAAAGTACTTCAAAACCCACTCAGGCCAGGTGAGCAGCACTAACGTACCCTTGAGTCAACTCTTAAAGACAGATTGTGCCATGGGGGCAGGGTGGATATTGGGGAGGAATCCAAACCTAGGAGCACAAAGCCTTGTGGTGATGACCCTGAGAGCAAGCAGCCTCTCTCAGGAGAGGGAACAGGATGGGCAACGGGGAAGGAGTTTACCCTGGGCAACTTTGTCAGTGAAGAGAAGGGGGTAGGGATGGTGAGGACAAACGTCACCCTGGTTGTGTTTTAAAAACTTAGTTGTAGTTCTTCAGCAAGCCCTCTCAATTTGTCAGCACCCTAGGGCAAAGCACAGTTGTCCTAGTTCCAGTTCTGATGACCAATTCCAAGGCGCCTCTGAATTTGCCTCATTCATTGCCTTCTTGCCTTAAAATCAGTACAACAGAAAGTCATCTCCAAACAGCAGTTCAGAAAATGGTCATTTCCCGTTGTGGGGTTTAAGTCCCTGTAGTGGCTGCCTTCGTCTATTTAAACAGCGACTCTCTCCAAGTGGACAAATGCATCAGTCTTGTCCTCACCTTTTTAGGTCCTGCATAGGGAGTGCGAACGCCTAGCTCAGCCCTGGGCATTCTAGGAATTGTTCCACTCATGTTTCATAGAGCCCTGGCTCCTTACCCTATTCCAGGGGCTCCCAGGGAGTCTGCTACCACTTTCCTTGGAGGGATTGGAGGGTGGGTGGAGTGGAGAGAAGGCTCAGCACCACCTGAACAAAAGCCCTGGGCCCAACAGCTCTGTGCTGCACCTCTCAGAGTGAGTAGGCCCCCTTTGCCTGCACTGGTGAATCAAATGGACCCATCTTCCAGTCCAGGGCTGACTTTTCCAAGCACTCCACCATGAAGCTTCTATGCCAGACAGCTCCTCCCTTTCTTCACTTGCTCTCCCTTCCTTCCCAGCTCTCAGGCAGCAGATCCCACCAGTCATCATGTCAGCTGTAGCTAAGACTCCCTGCCATTGACCATGGCATTCATTCTGACTTCCTGCTCCTTTGGAAGAAAGGAAGGAAGGAAGGATGAAGGGAGGGATAAAGAAAGGAAGAAGAAAAAGATCGAAAGAAAAGAGTCATAGATCTGGAGGTGGAAGAGACCTTAGAGAACACATAGTTCAATCCACTCATTTTACAATTGAGGAAACTGAGGGCAAGAGTGGCTAAGGGTCCAGCCAGGGTCCCGCAGCTAGTAAGAAAAGTCTCAGAACAAGCGTATGGAACTACACTGGTCTTGTGACTTCTAGTTCCCTGGTGGTGTACTGAATAATAGAGGGAGAAAGAAGGAAGAAAGGGAAGGAAGAGAGAAAGGAAATGAGAGAAGAGGAAAAGGATGTCATAAACAAGAAAAAAAGAAAGAATGGAGAAAGAAAGGAAGGACAGGAAGGAGGGAGAAAAGATAGGAGAAGGAGGAGAGAAGAGAAAAGAAAAAAGAAAGGAAGAAAGGAGAATAGTGGAAGGAAAGCAGGAAGAGACGGAAGACAGAGAAAGAAAAAAATCAGGAAAAAGGAAGGAATTATGGGAAAAATGGACGGAGAGAGAGGAAAGAAAAATACGAAAACCTGATTAGTGAGAAAGGAAGAAAAGGGAGGTAGGAAATAGGAGAAAGAGGGGAAAAGGAAAAAACAAAAGAATGAAAGAAGAAAGAAAAATAAAAGGGGGGGGGGGAAGAAAAAGGGACCGGAGAGAAAAAAAGATCAAAAGAAAGACAGGAAAAGAGGAAAGGAAGGGAAGTAGAGAAGAAAGAGAAAAAGGAAGGCGGGCCAAGGCAGCAGCTGGGCGCCCCGGGAAGCGGCCCCGCCAGCTCCGGGTGAAGGAACGCGGAGCCCTTTACCTCACCTCAGGCTCCACAGCGAGCCCACCAGGCGGCTCCCCCTCTCTCTGCTCTCCACGGGCTCCCCTTTCGCCGGCGCACGCACCCACGGGCCAGGTACCCAGGCTGTGTCCGGCGCTCCCGCGTCTGCTCTGGCCTCCCTCAACGCCACCTCCCATTCCAGGGTGCCAGGATAGAGGGAGGCACCCAGGGCACAGCAAGGGGGCGGCCGCTGGCCCTCCCCTAGGGCCTGACACCCGGAAAGAAAGAAAGAGCTGAGCGCAAGCAGACGGAGCCAAGTCACCTGCTGGTAACTGCAAAGGGCTGCGAGCCAGGGCGGGGCGTCTCTGGCTCTCGGGTTTTAGCCGTGTCTGTGTCTCTCCCTGGATCTCTTTGTCCCCATCTCCGCCCTTTTCCTTCTCTCTCGATCATGCTCTGACACTGTCTCCCCCTCCCCATCTCTCTGTCTCTTTCTCTGATACTGGGTTTCTCTCTCATTTTCTCTCTGTGTCCCTCTTTGGGTCTGTTTTTTTTAAAAATTATTTTTATTTTTACCTCTCTTATTCTCTGTCTTGGTTCCTCTCTCAGGCCCTGGCTTAGGAAAAGGTCCCACTTGCCTCGAGGGCTCAGAGGATGTGCCCAATGGGTGTGATCTCCTAGAGCTCCGAGGTGACGTGTGCAGCCCAGGCACATGCTTAGAGATCATGCCCCTTCCCGTCAGGGAGCAGAGCTTTACAAAGCTGGGGTCCAGCAGGAGGAAACGATCATTGAACAGGCAGTAAGTAGCAGAGGAGACACTTGAACACAGGACTTTGAACTCTTTCCGCTGAGCCTTCCCCGCTCTCCTTCGCCTTAGTGCCTTCTCTTTGACATCAGCTCCAATTTTCCCCGCATCCATCTTGCTTGTTCACAGTCATCTGCACGCTCTCTCCCCCATTAGAATGTGAACCCCTTGAGGGCAGTGACCATGTTTCTGCCTCCCTTTTTATGACCAGCCTTTAGCCGGGTCTCTGGCGCACAGCCGGTGTTTAACTCAATGACCAGACTTGAATCATGCTGGTCCTCGTTAGTCCCTGTTAATACTGTAGTAGATGAAGATCCCAGGCTTAGGACTTCCGGGGGAAGAAGCCTATGAGGATCCCCAAAGGTTTGCCCAGTTCTTCACGTTAGGGGCATGGAGTGCGGTGACCTCCACCAGGATCCCTGGGAACTGCCTCTGGCTCCCTCCGGTGGTTGGGGCTATGGCGCAGGTGGGGTCCTTGTTGCCGTCGGTGGCCAATTGTGCATGACTCCGGGAAAAACTTCTCTGTTCAGCTTAATGTTTTTTTAAAAAATGTATTCTCATTTTCAAAGGATGAATCTGACAAACTCCAACAAACACGAATATTCTCATACACCAAAAACAGAAAAAGAAGCCTGCACATGAAACCACCAACCTCTGCTATGTACAGCCCAGAGTTTGGTTTTGTTTTTTAAAGTGCATATTTAATTTACCATGGTAGGTCCAACATTGCCCTGCTGGATGATTTCCTTCTGCTCCCTTCTCCACCATTTTTCTTAAATGTTTCATTGATATTCATTTCTTTCTGCTCATAAACTATTAGCAGTTTGTCTACATTTGTGAAATGAACTTTTAGGAGGAAAAAATTCCATAGCAGAGTGGCTAAATTCTAGGCATTTTGTGGTAAGGTTAATTGAAGCAAATTTAGAACCAAATAACAGCTGACATTTTGGAGCATTTAAGGTTTCCAGGGCTGTTGATGTCAGCTCATTTGATCCTTACAACACTCTGGGAGGTAAATGCTTTTGTTCTTCCTATTTTACAGATGGGCAAAACTGAAGCTTGAAATGTGAAGTGGTCTGCCCTGGGTCACACAGCTAGTAAGTCTGAAGCAGCATTCGAACACAGGCCTTCCTGTCTCACCCCTCTGACCACTGCACTACATGGCCCCTGATTTGCCCCTCTGACTAGTGCCCCATATGCCCTTGATTCACCCCTCTGACCACTGCACCACACTGTTCCTGATTTTCCCCTCTCACCACTGCACCACGCTTCCTTGATTCGCCCCTGTAGTTCAGGACCTCATCACCTCTTGCCTTGGGCTACTGTAACAGCTGCCTAGTTGGGCCATAGGTGTCTCCAGGCTTCTCCAGAAATCTCGAAATGGGTGGCTGTCTTCTCTTTGCTTTCTCTCCTCTATCTCCCTTGGCCCCCGGTACTTTGAAACATCTCTCAGATCCATCCCTTCCCCATTTTCAGAGTCATGGTGCCTGGGGACAGATGTCTTGAATACCTTGAATGCAGCCTCATTATCTCAAGCTCTGGTGACAGCAGCCTCCAAACTGACCTCCTTGTCCCTAATTTCAACGCTTTTAATCTATCTGCCCAGGCTCTTCCACCATTCCATTATTCCTTTGCTCAACAGTCTACCGTCACTTCCTGCTGCCCACCGTAGCAAAGCTGGCCTGTGAGCTCTTGCATTATCTGGCCCCTACTTACCTATCCAATGTAACTTCTTCCTTGCATCCAGCACACACCTCCCCGTGAAGGCAGTTCTTCACTTTCTGGATGAGCATCATTGGCCCCATGCAGTAGCGCTAGAGATGAGTGGTTCATACCTTGTCATTGGATCCAGTCTCTCCTCTCTCTAAAACATCTGCCAAAAAGCTTCCCAAATAGTCTTTCTTAGGGGCAAGTCTGACCATCTTACTCCAGCTGAAAAACCTTCTAGGTGCCCTGCGACTTCGGATAAGCTCCTTAGCCTGGACAGCCCTACATGATCTGCTGCCAGTCTACCTTTCTGGCCTCCCCTCTCCTTCCTCCCCTCCCTGAACTTTATAGAGCACTGAAGGTAGAGGCAGAAAGTTGTTGAAAACCCATTTGGGTTTTCTTGGCAGAGATACTAGAGTGGTTTGCCATTTCCTTCTCCAGTTCAATTTATAGATGAGGAAACTGAGGCAGACAGGGTTAAGTGACTTACCCAGGGTCGCATAGCTAGGAAGTGTCTGAGGCTGGATTTGAATTCAGGCCCTCCTGACTCCAGGGTGGGTGCTCTATCCATGGCACCACTTAGCCACCCACTGGAGTCAGGAAGAGCTGTTTCAATCCTGTCTCACATACTTACTGGTTATGTGACCCTGGGCAAGACATGGACATCTCTATGCCTCAGTTTCCCCATCTGTCATGAGCTGGAGAAGGAAATGGCAAACCATTCTAGTATCTATGCCAAGGAAATCCCAAATGGGGTCATGAAGACTTGGGTGTGACTGAAAACAATTGAACAGCAACAAAAGTTGTCTAGAGCATTTTCTCTGGCTCTCTAACAGCCAGTGGGGAGAGTGTTGGGCCTTGAGTCAAAAGAGCTGAGTTCAAATCCTGCTTTCAGCCCTTACTAGTTGTGGGACCCTGCACAGGCTACTTAACCTCCCTATGCCTCAGTTTCCCTCATCTGTAAAGTGAGGGGGCTGGACTTGGTAACAATGTATGATCCATACTTTCATTCTGCTTACATGCACAGCCTATCCCCCAGAGCAGTGTGCTATCTCCCTTGAAGGCTTAGCACACAGTTGGTGCTTAATCATTTAATTCAATTTGATTCAACAAATAGTTATTAGGCACTGACTGGGTTTTGGCCGTGTGCTCAGAACCGAAGAAATGAAGACAAAAATGAAGGAGTTCCTGCCCTTAAGAAGCTTGCGTTCTGTTTGGGAAAGCAGACAACATGCATCCAAATCAATACCAAATATATAAAATTAAAGGCAACAGAATATTAGGAAGGAAATACCATCAACAGCCGGGGAGGGATGATAACATCATGGGCAACATTTATGTTTCTATTATATAATATTTGCAAAGTGTCTTATAGACATTCACTCATTTGATTCTTGATACCACCCTGGGAGGCAGGTGCTTTCATCTCCATTTCACAGACAAGAAAACTGAGGTTCAGGGCAGTTAACTATTTTGTCCGGGGTCACACAGCCAGCTAGTCTCTGAGATGGGGTTTGGACTCAGAGTCTAGAATTTTAGCTGCCTCGGGGAAAGGGATCAGGAAAGGCCTCACAGAACAGGAATCATGTGGGATTGAAACTCTGAGACAGCCTTTCTGAGTTTCAAAGGCTGCAGAGGTGGACAGCCACAATGTTAGGGTTACTGCTTCCTGCCCTTCAGGTGGGGTTGCTGGTCTCGGGGCTAAGGAAACCCATTGGGACAGAGACCGGCTCTCTCCCCAGGGTCTGCCTGCAGCCTCTGCTGGGCAGCCCCTCCTCTGCAACTTCTGCAGTCTTGAAAACTTTGAGAGAGGTAAAATTATTTGTTCAGTGTCACACAGCCGCTGTGTATGGACCCAAGACTTCCTGGCCCAAGGTCAGCTGTCCAGCCTCTACACCATGTTGCCTCTGTAAATAATTATCGATCTTAGAACTAGAGAAAGGACAAATATTCTAGAAACAGAGAAAATCTGGCTTCCTCTCCCCATTCTTGTGACTTTTAAATGCTGCTCAGTAGGAAGAGCTTCTCAGCAGTGTTTTGTCAGATGGCTCCAGGCTAGTTAATCGGACCATTCGGAAATCATCTGACTTCATTTTCTTTCCAAATTTTTGTGGTTTTTTTAAAGACTTGATTATTTCCCAAATAGCCCTGGCCCTAAAGTCGCCAGGAAAGGGTGCCCCCTAACTTAAGGTCTGAGCCCTTTGGAGACCTCTTCGCTTGGTTGTGATGGCACCTTGTACAGTTCTGGAATGGAGGAGTTGGGGTATCTGGGGCCCCTTCTGGAGACAGGGCACTCAGGGAAGAGTCCTGTTTCTCCTTGAGATAAGGTCTCAGAGTCCTCATCACTGGAAGGGAGGAAGGGGCAGCAAGGAACGACTTCTTAAGAGAATCCCAAAACATCCTTGCTTTGTCCCCAACCCTCCTGGCCACCGGCTCCATCCCAGTTTGGTGTCTCTCATGAATGTTAGGATTTCTTTCATGCATTTCTAGATCATTTATTCATTCAATCATTCATTCAAAGGGCATTCACTTATTAAGCTCCTATCATATGCCAGATACTAGAGACACAAAAATGAAAATGAAAAACCCCAATCCTCAAGGAGTTTAGATCTCATTTTAAGGAAACAATATATACACAGATAAGTAAATACAATGTCTGTTGGGTTTCCTTTCTCTGTGTTTCCTAAGACTCTGTCCCCTTCACTCTCTACCCTACAGTATTCAGGCTGTTGTCTGTTCTCAGCTCCTGGAAGGCAGGGACTGGTTCATTTTGGTTTTCAATCTTTAGATCTCCTATGCCTCCAACAGTATGTAGCACATAGTAGGCATTTATTCATCCTGTAAACATTTGTTAAGGCTTACTGAGTCATAGAACTGGTAATTGGCAGAGGTCTAAGGCAGTAGGCTGGATTCAAACTCAGGTCATCCTGACTCCAAATCCAGCACCCTATCCAGTATAGCACATGGCTGAATGAATGTATAAATGAACAAAAATCCGTTCTGTTAGGTAATGTGCCAGACACTGAGAAAATAAAGAGCCCAAATGATCCATTTCCTGCCTTCATAGAGCCTACTTTCTAGTACGACAAGCACACAGAAGAAAATAGAAAACACATACAAAGGAGATACGACATACATAGACACATGTGGATATACACGTATGTGGAGTATCTACCTACATCTCTATCTTGATTGTACATAAGTTTGTATGTTGTTTCTCACCCCACCTCCACACGGGATAAATTGGAGACAATCCACAGATGAAAGGCACTGGAATCAATGGGGATCAGGAAGAGCTTCTTGTAAAAGGTGGGGTTCTAGCTGGGACTCGAAGGATGCCAGGGAAGTCAGCAGGCAGACGTGAAGAGGGTGAGCATTTCAGGCAAGGGACACAAAGTTAAGAACCTTTGTCCTAAATGGTTTTTTTGTGTCTGGTCTCTCCCTTCCCCAGCATATTCTTCACATCTTTGATGGAGTACTCTTCCCATGGTTAATTTATCTTTCTAAGATTACTGTCATTATCTCAAGAACCTTGGATGATTTCCCATTGATTTTCAAATAAAGAGCATGCTCTTTATCTTGGCATTCAATGCCACCACTCCCAACATGGCTCTGATTGACCTATCTAACACTCTTCCCATTCTCTGGACTCTAGACCAACTGTCCAGCTAAGTAATCCCCTTCCTCATCCTGCCCCCCAGAGTCCTCTGAATCTTAGCTCATGCCTCCTCCTCCAGACTCCTCCATGTCTGGCAATCTCACAAACAGATGTCCAGTGGAGATGAAGCCTGGCTTTTGAAAGCTCTCTGCAGCCCAGGTGTTTCCTGGGAAGTATTTCTGCCAATAGAGAAAACCCTTTTCTCCTTCAAAACCCTGGGGGGTGGAGTGGCGGTAGGTGGGGCAGCTGCCACATCCATCATTCCATTATGACTTCATGTTCTGGCCACCTGGGGGATCTTACTTGGAAATAGAGAATCACACAGAATCTCAGGGCTAGAAGGGGTCACAGAGGCTACTTTGGTCCACCTAAAGGAAAGCAAAGAATACCCTCCACAACATTCCTGACCAGTGACTGTCCAGCCCTAGCTTGTAAATCTCTAGTGAGGGGGAGCCACCACCTTCTGGGGGTAGTTCTTTCTACTTTGGGACACACTTGTTCTCAGGGAGTTTTTCCTGACATTGAGCCTCTGCCTCTGACATTGAAGGATGTTTGCCCTTTTGCAACTTCTACTCATTTCAACCAATTAATCATCAAACATTGGTTAAGGGCCTCCTGTGTGCCAGGTACTATCCTGGGTGCTGAAGATACAACTATGAAGGTGATACAGTCCCTACCTTCAAGGAGCTGACATTCCATTAGTAGCGCCAACATACTCACACATGTATTTAAAAACATACGAAAAATATAGAAACAATAAATAAAAGATAATTGCAAAGGGGGAAGGGAGACACATACCACAGTCGATCAGTGAAAATTTAAGTGCTTGCCTATGTGTCAGACACTGTGCTAGACAGTGGGGTTACCAATGCAAACCCAATGAAATGATTATTGCTCTTAAGTAGTTTACATTAAAAAAAATGGAGTCAGCTGTGGGGGGAGAGTGGGAAAGGCCTCCTGCAGAAGGAGTCACTGGAGATGAATTTTGAAGGAAAGGAGGGATCCGAGGAAGCAGAGATGAGGAGGGACAACTATCCAAGCATGGAGGGTGGGGAATGAATGCAAAAGTGAGTGCAAAAGATGGAGCTAGGGAATGGAGGGTGGTGTGAGCGAAAGCCATTTGGCTGCACCACAGAGTCCATGAACAAGAGGAATGAGTAGCAAGACTGGAAATGCAGGCCCCCTCTTAGGCTGAGGAGAAGGAATCTAACTCCCCTTTAATGTCACAGACCTTCAGATACTTGAAGACAGCCATCATGTCCTTCCCGAATCTTCATTCTCCAGGCAAATATGATTCCTTTGGTGCAATCAGTCCACTGGGCTACTCTTTCTACAGGGAGGGAGGGCTGCAGCTGGGTGGTCGTGGAGAGAGCCCCTGGACCTCCCCATTTCCCAGCCCACTCATCTCTTGGAGTGTCCCCACTCTTTAGTTAGCCTGGATTCTAGCTCTAACATCCTTCTTTCAAAAATCCTCTATAATCATAGTCTTCTGTGCTTTTGTCTCTCCTATACCCTCACTCCTAGGGAATGTCTTCCCATCCACATTGAAGCCTCCAGGTCCTTGATCCCTCTTCCATTCTCCAGCCATCACTTCAAAGTCAACATGCCCAAAGTGGACCTCATCTACTGTCAGATCATCTCCTCCATAGCCTCCCCATCTTCCAGGTTACCCAATCCAGAGGCCATTGTATGGAGGAAATTTTGCAACAGGACCCAGCTCTACTGATTGGTGACTCTGTCTCAGAAAATTATTTTAAGAAAGTCTCAGCCATGCTTCACTAAACTCCATGGCATTCAGTCATCTTCTCTACAGCCTTAACAGTAACTTTCCCTTTGCATGTATTCCAGTTTTGGCACCATGATTAAATCAACTATGTTATTGTTCCTGGATGGGACATGCCAATCAACTTCCCTATCTTCCCTATAGCCTCATTCACTATCCATGTAACTTTCCAGATCAGAGAGACCCATTTTGGTCACCATTCCAGGGAGAAGAACAAGTAGCCTTCTGGTTGGTCTCCTTGCCTCAAGTCTTCCCTGTCAAGGAATCTTCCTAAAGCACCAGGTCACCCCGCCTAACCACCCTCAATAAACTCCATTGGCTCCCTGTTATTACTGTTAGGTTGTGATATAAAGTATTTTGACCATTAAAGCTCTTCACCACCTGGCCCCTTCCTACCATTCCAGGCTTTTTAAACTTTACTCTATTTCCCACGTTCTATGGCTCAGTCATGTCAGTCTTCTGCTGTTCCTTTCAGACAGAAACATCTCCAAACTCCATGCATTGGCACTAGCTATCCAAGATGCCTCCTTACTTCATCTCATAGAGAGCGAATTTCCCTCCAGACCCAGCCTAGGTGCCACCTTCTACAACCCCTGATCCCCTCCCCCCAGATCACCTTGTATCTAACTTGAATTTATTTTGTATGAAGCTACTTGCTACTGTATATTCACTATTCACATGTAACTACATGGTTGGACTGTAAGTAAACTCCCTGAGGGCAGGGATTGTTTCATTTTTGTCTTAATATCCTGAGCACCTCACATGGCCCCTGGCACACAGTAGGTGCTTAATATATGCTTGCTGATTCTGGTGTACAAATCTAAATAAGGTATCATGTGTTTAGCAGTGTGGATTCTTAGCCAGTAGAGTGTAAGATCTCCAAGAGCAGGAACTGTCTTATCTTCCCTTTATGTACCTCATGCTGAGCATGGTGCACAGAGTAGATACTATAAAATCTTGTTGAATAAATGATAATAATAGCTTATATACATATGCACCCATATATATATATATATGTATGTGTGTGTGTGTGTGTGTGTGTGTGTGTACTATTGACAGGAGAAATGCAAATTAAAACAACTCTGAGGTACCATCTCACACCTATCAGAGTGACAAAAAAAGGAAAATATTGGCTATTGGAGGGGATGTGGGAAAACTGGGACACTACTGTATTGTTGGTGGAGTTGCAAACTGATCCAACCATTCTGGAGAGCAATTTGAACTATACCCAAAGAGCTACAAAACTGCATATATCCTTTGATCCAGCTATACCACTGCTAGATCTATATCCCAAAGGCATCCAAAAAAGGGAAAAGGACCTATTTGTACAAAAATATTTATAACAGCTCTTTTTGTGGGGACTAATAACTGGAAATCAAAGGGATGCACATTACTTGGGGAATGGCTAACCAAGCTGTAGTATATGATTGTAATGAAATATTGTGGTGCTATAAGAAATGACAAGTAGGAGGATTTCAGAAAAACTTGGAAAGACTTTCATGAACTGATGCAGAGTGAAGTAAACAGAACCAGGAGAACGTCGTATGCAGTAACAACAGTATTGTTTGATGAAGCATTGTGAATGACTTAGCTGTTCTCAGCAATACAATGATCCCAGACAATCTCAAAGGACTGCTGATGAAGCATCCTATCTGCCTCCATGGAAAGAACGGATATTAATTGAATACAGACTGAAGCATGTGCTTTTTCACATTCCGTCTTTCATTTTTTTTATTCAAGCTTTCTTGTACAAAATGACTAATATGGAAGGAAGTGTTTTACATAATTGCACATGTGTGATCTATATCTGATTGCCTACTGTCTCAGGGAGGGGGGAGGTAAATGAGGGAGGGAAGGAAAGATAGAGTTTGGAACTCAAAGCTTCAAATAAAAATGTCAAAAACTTTTAAAAATATGTGTGTACACACACACACACACACACACACACACACACACACGCACGCACACACACACGTGTTGTTATTGCTTAGTTGATTAGTTGTTTCTGACTCTTCATGACCCCACATGGGGTTTTCTTGGTACAGATCCTGGAATGGTTTGCCATTTACTTCTCCAGCTCATTTTACAGATGAGGAAACTGAGGCAATGACTTGCCCAGGGTCACACAGCTTCTAAGTGTCTGAGGATGGATTTCAACGGGCATGTGCTCATGCACATGCGTGTGTGTGTGTGTGTGTGTGTGTGTGTGTGTGTGTGTGTTTGTATCTAGTTATCTCATTGAGATTTGCAAAGCTTTTTGTCAATCCATTGTCTCACTTGAGCTCTTTAGGTCTCTCTTTTTTCTCCAAACCTCTCAGGTCCTCTCCCCTCTGTGCCTCCTGGCTACCCAGGCCTCTGTATTGTGATTCTGAACATCACTTCATGTGTCGTGGTAAGGCCAAGGGATCTTACCCAAAGGGTCCATTAATAGATTTCAGGGGATCCATGAACTTGGATGTTAAAGCCCAGCAATGTTACACCATTTTTTCCACTAACCTCTAACTGAAATCTAGTATTTCCTTCAGTCACAAATGTAGGCAACAAAACAGGATTCTGAATTGTTACTGAGGCCCTGCCAGCCTGTCCAAGGGATTGGTGACACCAGAAAGCTTGAGAAGCCCAGCTTGCTCTGGATGTTTTCTGATGGCTGAGCCAACCATCAGTTTACTTGTCTTTCCAGATGTCATTTCCTCAGACCCTCGCTCTAGAGAGTTGAGAGCCTAATTCATGCTAAAGCATTAATAGCTTCTAAGACTAATGTACTTCTTTGTTCCACCCTCACTGTTCCCTTAGCTAAGATTCTTATATTCTAAAGCTTCCTGTCATCAGCACCATCTATAGCCAATGGTATGGATCTCATAGTAGGTAAGGGAGTATTAAGTTCATCAGGGGAATTGTTTTCAGATAGGGAGCTTGAGTGGAAATCCCAAGGAGATCTGAGTGACATCTGTAATTATTCCACAGCCAGCACTGATTTATACATCTTCCTTTATTTTTGGGCTTGTCAATTGTATGGCAGGCACCTAGGGGCTGGGGTTGGGGCAAGATGGATCACCAACCTTTTGCTCTCTTCACAAGGGCAGAGCTAGCACACAGGGAATGGGGCTGGGGCAAGATGGGCCACCAACATTCCGCCCTCTTCACCAGGGCCTTCTGGTGGGTGTTGGCTGACAAGGAGGGTGTGAGTTCATTCCTTTCTGGGGCAGTAAACGTGTAAGTAATCGTGCTCTTTAGGACTCATTAATCGCCAGGATGCAAGGAGTTGTCAAGACAGAACAAATGTAGATTTATTTCAATGTGCCCATGCTAATGCAGGATCTAATTCTGGCCTCCATGTCTATAGACATGTGGAAAGATTGGAAAGAGATCAGAGAAGATCCATTCAAAGGGAGGGAGGGCTTCAGATTCCCCAGGCACACCCTTCCCCCAACTGCTCTCTCTCCCTCTATCATGTTGTAGACAGATTTTGAGGGTTGCTTGGGCTCAAAATGCCAGTTTGTTTGGAACATACAGAGAGTCAACAGTGTTCCTCAGTAGTTAGTACCACATATTGTGTATAGGAAGCACTTGTGTGGTTTGTCCTTGGTTCTTGAAGAGGACCATGACATCAGGGAGATGATGACACAACTTGCACTTGACTTTGATTTTAGGAAGGGAGGGCTGGGCAAGGTCACCAGCCTCGATTTCTCCTACTTGTATATAGCAAGTACTTAATAAGTGTGTGTAAAATGAATGAATAAAAAAGGAGCTAGGAAGCCTGGAAGGGGATGCTCTCTCCCTGTTCCCAAGCCCTCTGGCTAAGGGCACTTGGAGAAGGAATTTTTTAGTAGAGGAAAAGACCACTGCCTTGGACAGAGTCCCATGCTCCAGATAAGAAAGTGATTGAGGGGTGCAAACCGCTTTAGTGGAGGGCATCCTCAGGGACTTCCTGGTCACTGTCTATATATGCCATTCAGTCTCCCACCTCTCATCCCTTCAATGCTCTCTCTTCTTTTGGGACCCTTTTGGAGGCTACCTCCTTCCCAGTCCTATCCTGATTCCCCCACTTGCCAGCACCCTGCTGCCCTGAAATTCAGTTTTATTCCCTTGGTCTATATTTTGTATCTATCTATTTATCTGGATGCTTGTCATTTTCTCCTAGTAGAATGTAAGGTCCTTGAGGACAGGGACTGTCTTTCTCTTTGCTTGTATTCACATTCCCAGGGATTAGTACAGAGCTTGACACAGTAAACACTTAATTAATGCTTGTCGATTGACTGCCTGCCTGTTGTCTTATCCCAGGAGAACGTAAGCTCCTTGAGAGCAGAAACTACTGTTGCTTTTGTCTGTGTTCCCAGTGCCTAGCATGGTGCCTGGCACATAGTAGGTGTTTAACAAATGCTTGTTGATTGATTGCTAATTCCATAGTTTGTTCAGCCTTCTCAAGTGTTGGGCACCTCCTTTTTCTAGTTCTTTGCCAGCACAAAAAATGCTGCTATAAATATTTCGGTATAAATTGGACCTTTGTTTCTGAACATGACCTCCCTGGGTTGTGTGCCCAGTGGTGGGGGAGCTGGGCCAACGGGGCTCAACAATTTAGTGCCTTGTTTCAATTGCTTTCCAGAACCTCCCCCTTTGCTCTTGAAATTTCCCTGCTTTGCTTCTATAAAATGTCCCTGTACTGGGTCTCTGCCTCATTTTGTGTCTTTTTCTCTGCCTCTCTGTCTGTCTCTCCCCCTCCCTGTCTGTCTCTCTGCCTCTGCCTTTCTCTCCTAGTTCTCTCACATCCCCTAAGGGTGGGTGTTCCCAAGGCTCCATCCATAATCTCCTCTTTTCTTTTTTGCTCTTCTACTCTTTTCTCTATACCATATACTTTCTCCTTTGGTAAATCTCAACCACTTCTATACTTTTGACTATCCCTGTCTATGTGGTCCATTCCCAGACCTGTGTTTTCAGTTCACCTCTCAGCATAATTCCATTCCTACCTTTCCCAGTGCTTGCTGCCCACTCTCTGGGGACCCTGGTGTTGCCTCAAACACCTCAAGATGAAATGGAATTCATTATTTCTAACCACACCAGCTCCTTCCTCCAATCCTGGCACTCACTTCCACCCCTCCTGAGTCCTTCAGGTTCAAAATCCTGGAGGTATCTTGGACTCTTCTCGACCCTCCAATTAGTCACCAAGTCCTGCTGCTTCTTCCACTGCCTTGACTCTTGAATAGAGTTCCTTCTGTTCTATTTCAAGTCTCCCCACCCTGGTCTCACCCTCATCATTCACTCCTGGATTTTGAACAGAAGCTCCTTGAGGGCAGGGATGGTTGTGCTTCAGTCCATTGGGTTCCCAGCACTAGATCCTTTATTCCAGCAGCCAAGTGATTTCACTGTTGGAGGGAACGATCGGGAAGGAATTCCCTCTAGCAGTGTTGCTCAGCATTTGGTCAGAAATTTAGGGTCTTAGTGGCCAAGGGATCCTGGGAAGTCCCAAGGTTTGTTGGTGTCTGAAGTGGAGTGGGAATCCTGATTCTGAGGCCAGTTCTTTAGCCACTGAGCCACACTGCCTTGCCTGGAATATAGGAAATTCTTGAATTCAATTTATTTCAGCAAGCATGTATTAAGTGCTTAGTAGGTTCCAGGTACTGGGGTATATCCCAGTGAAAGAATCCTTCTTCTTCAGGAACTGACTGACTAGCCCAACAGCCTGGGGTCTCCCTTCCTCTTGGGCAGGGATCAGATCTCCTACTCCTTTTTCATTCTCCACAAGTACCTAGCTTACATAGCAAACACCTGCTGCCTTAACCTCCCCACTCTCTAGTCTCCTGAACCCATTACAATCTTATGTTTATGTTGACCAGTCTGCTAATAATCTCAGAGGTCACCAGTGACCTCCTAATCTTCCAATCCAATGGCTTTTCCCATTCCTTATTTTCTCCGATCTCTAAGTGCTGGTCACTGATGATGACCATCATCTTTATACAAGCTCTCTCTTCCTTCGGTTTCTGTGACACGCCTCTGTCTTGAATCCTTTGTGTCTCCAATGGCTCCATTTCTATCTCCTTTGTTGGCTCTTCCCCCTCCTCCCTTAGCTCCCCAAATGTTCCCTTAAGTGCCCATCCTTAACTCTCTGCTATTCTTTCTTTACTTTCTCACCCTAAATGGGCTCATGGTTTCAACTATGGGCCTGATAAGGTGAGACATAGTGGCTTCTGGTCCACAGATTTGGATTTGTCCCAGTTCTCTCTATGGGGAGAACTACTCCAATGTCACCCAACACTCAGCATGGCAGAGAGATTAGGAAGTACTTATTTCTGTTTGCATGTTGGTCATGCCCACCTGGATGACCCAGTATCACTTCAAACTCTACATGTGTGAAATAGAAGTCCTCATTCTTCCCTCCTCCCTTCTCCCCCTCCAAAGTGGAAACTCTCCTCTCAACTTCTACATTTCTGTTGGTGGCAACTCCACCATCTTTCCAAGGCACCAGACTCCAAGCCATCCTGGACTCTTCCCTCATCTTCACTCCTCCCCCATCCACTCAATTGCCAAGTTCTTTTGATTCCAACCAGCATTGTGTAGTGGATAGAGGCCTGCCCTTAGCATCAGAATACTTGGGTTCAAGTCCCGCTTGCCATACATACTGGTTGAGTGACCCTGCCTGCATCTCCCTGGGCAATTCATTTAACCACTCAGGGTTTCTATGCTCAACTCACATAGTCAGCCTCCTAGATTTGACCTTAGCTAGCTTTGGCTTGGATGATTGTAATGATTTTCTAACTGTTTTCTCTGTTTCTAGTCTTCTCTGCTCTCCAATCCATCCTACACATGAATGCTAAAATAAGATTCTCATGGCAGAGGTCTAGGCACCTCACCGCCCTCCCCCATTAACCTTCAGTAGCTCTCTATTGCCCAAAGAACAAAACACAAACTCCATGGAAGCCTGCCATGGAAACCATTTGCAGTCTGGGTCCAAGCCACCCTTCCAGTATCATTTCACATTCATCCCTCCGACATGCTCCATGTCACTGCCAAAGCCTTCACTGGTATCTTTTGTTCCATCCACATCCCAGTCTATCAAAGACCTTCTTTCCTGAGGCCCTGCTCAGGTGCCCTCTCCTCTATGACGTCTTACATGATTCATACGCCCTTCCTACCACGCTCCCATTTTAAAGTCTCCCCCTTCTTAAAGCCCCCGAGAGCCCATGGCTGGACCCTGCTTCATTTCATATCACACCCTACCCTGTGTTCTACTTCTCCATCTCCCCTAGTATACCATAATCTCCTAGAAAGCAGGAACCATAGATTATGAGCTGGTCTCTCTCTCTTCTCCCCTCCTCTACCCCCCGCCCCTCCAACTGGGAGTTGGGTCTTTAGGAAGGCCTGCATTCAAATCCCACCTCAGACAACTAGCTGTGTTATCTTGGGCAAGTCGCTTAACTTCTTGGTGCCTCGATTTCCTCATCTGTAAAATGGGGTAATAAAGCACCTACCTTCCAAGGCTGTTGTGATGATAGGATGAGACAGTGTACGCTGTTTCCCTTTCTCATAAATGAGACTTCCCTTTTAATAAAGAAAATTATGTAAAACCGACCAAGGCATGGGGCATTGTTCCACTCCTGCAGGCCCCCATGTCTCTACGAGGGGAACGAGGGAGGTGCGTCTCCCTTCCCTTCTCTGTTTTGCCTCTGCTTTCTTGCTCTCTGTGCTTCTCTCTCTTCCTCCTTCTCTCTCGTACTCTTTCTTTCTTGGCCCCTCTTTCCGTGTTTCTGCTTCTGTCTTTTAAGTTTTATTGATACCCCACCCCTCCTGCCAGCCCCCACTGTGGCCTTAGCAAAGAGAAAGGCGGCTAGGGAACCAGGCGGCGAATCAATCACATTTGACAATGTATGAAACATCCCAGACTTCCCATGTCCCATGTCTCCAATGAAAGTGGGATGCGCATTTCCTCCCTGGCCTTCTCTGCCTCTTCCTTCTTCTTTCTCACCCTCCATTTGGCCTTGCTCTTTCTCTTTTCTGTGTCTCTCTCTATTTGTCTCTCCATGTCTCTGTCACTTTCTGTCTCTCTCTGTGTCTATGTATGTCTCTTTCTGTCTTTGTCTCTCAGTCTCTCTCTGTCCCTCCCTGTCTCTTTAGTCTTTAAGTTTTGTTGCTGCCTTCTATTTTCACATCGATGTCGTTTCTGGATATCTCCCCTCGCCCCTGAGCATTTCTTTTTAAAAAAGAAAAAAAGTAAAGTAAGCACAATTAACACTTCGGCAGAGATTAACAAAATACGCAACTTTGTCCACCCATAGGCTCCCACCTCTCTAATGAGAAAAGGAGATGCAGTTTTCATTTCTTGTCTTCCCCATCCTTTCTTAGTTTTTCTTCTTCTCCTCCCCTCCCCCGCAATTCTCTAACTCTTTCCAACAAGACTCCAAGTTTCCTGTTCTACTCAATTTGTGAAACAAGAAGTCTCCCAGTGGAGGGAGTTTAAAAAAAACACCCGGGGAGATTTATTCCATATAATTTTTTTTATGAACAATCTAATCCTCCCCTCACTGGCTGGACGTGTTTATCCAGGGATTCCACGTGGGCTGACTGGCTCTCATCCCCAACCAGATGTTTTTAGACATGATCTCGTTCATCCTAATGAGCAGAGCATTCATGGCAAGCCCTAAGGGAGCCTGGGAGCCCCCAGTTAGCAAGTACGTGCAGAGACGGCGTGCAGATTGTACACACTGTATCGTACAGAACGTTTGCTGGAAGTTACTTGTAACCACGCAGAAACATATGGATCCTTGGAACACTCCCAGGCCCTGCATGCCTTGCCAGAGTCATGCCTATGTTTACAAAAGTTCCTGCTCAGGTGGGTCTTTGCCCCAAGCTAAAGATTCCAAGGGGCTGCCGGCCTCTGGTCTCAAATCAGTGTAGAAGGTGGCTCTTCACGATTTTACTGAATGCTGTTCAAAGCCATCATGCCTATCAGTGGAGTGCCAAGGTCCAGCTGTGGGCTGATTCTCTGTTCATTACTTTTTAATGGTAGGTATAGGTACTCCCACCCATGACTAAAATGGAAAACAAAACAGGGATAATTTTGGACCTTGGAGGATACCAAGATGCCTTCATACCACTTGGAAAAGATCCCACAGGCCCTCTGGTTCAACCAGGACCTGAACGAGAATCTTCTTGACGACATGCTCAGGCAGCAGCCATTCAGACTTTTCTTGAAGCCCTACAGTGAAGGGAAGCCATCATGGTTCCCACCATAGCCACGCCAGGCACTGGGTTAAGTGCTCTACGAATAGCTCATTTGACTCTCTCAACAACCCTGTGAGGTAGGAGCTTTGACGGCAGCTAAGTTATATGGCTAGTGTGTGTCAGAGGCAGGATTCTAGCCTGGGTCTTCCTGACTCCAAGTTTGATGCTCTGTTCTCCTCACTGGCCACCCCAGCCTGAGAACTTGCTACTAGTGGAGGTAGGGTGGGGATTCTGGGCAACGGGGAAGGGTGGTGAGATTTTTCTGTGGCAATATTACCTGATCTCTAGAGTCAGAGGACGTGGGTCCAGAGCCTGTCTCTGAAGCTCACTATGTGTTTGACCTTGAGGAAATCACTTCACCTCCATGAGCATCAGTTTATCACTCTGTAAAAGGAGAGGGCTGGATTAGAAACCTTGGAAGTTCCGTCTAGATCTAAGGAGGCTTAGAGATATGTGATATGGGGGGAGGGCAGTGGATGGAGTGCTGGCCTTGGAGTCAGGAAGCATCAAGCACTCAAACACTTAGAACTGTTTGACCCTGGGCATGTCACAGAACCACCACCTCAGTTTTTTCATCTGTAAAGTGGGTACCTACTGTCTCCCACAGTTTTTGTGAGGCTAAAATGAGATATTTGTAAAGCACTTTGTAAACCTTTGGAAAGTGAGCTACTGTTTTTGTAAAAATCACAGCACATCTTCTACCCTTAACATAGTTCTACATATAAGGTGAGGGCTACGTAGCATCTCAGAGACTTTGAGCTGTATGGGGGAACTGAGGTCAAAGGAAGTGAAGAGACTTGAGCAGGTCTGCATGGCTAGGATGGCAGAGCCCAGACTTGAACCCAAGCTTCTCTCCTGCTTCCCTTCTCAGCATATGCCAGAATAAGGTAAATTGGTGGGATTTCAGAGGGCTGGGTACACCAAACGACATCCAGTATGTGAAAGTACTCTGAAAACCATGACTGTGAAAAGGAAGAGCATGGTTAAAGAGGGAGGAAGGGAGATGGTTTGGGTCTTGCCCAACTTGACCAACTCAGGAGAGGCTGAGGAGCAATGAGGAGGCCAAGAAGGATGGGGAGGGAAACTATGAAACGCATGTGGAAGATGTGCCGGGAAAGTCAAAGGCAAGATGTGCTCAGCAGACCAGGGCTGGTTAGTTTGCTGAATTAAGAGGAGACAGTCCCTCTCAGTCTAGGGAACAAATAGTCTGCTTTGTAGACATTTGGATGTTGTCTCTCCCATTAGAGTGTAAGCCCCTTGAGGGCAGGGCCTGTCTCTTGTATCTTTTTGTATCCTCAGTGTGTGGTACTTAGTAGGTGCCAAATTTGAAATGTTTACTGATTGAATACTGCAGAGTGCTTCTGCTCCAGGTAAGGACCAGGAAGTCCACGAAAGCTTCAGTGTTAAAGTTTAGGAAAGAAAAATAAATCACAAGAGCTTGAGAGTTAGCAATGGTCCGTGTCTTAGTATCAGAAAAGGAAGCTTAACTAGTCTTGTTGGAGGTTGTCTGATTGCTGATTGGGCAACACTAAGAAGCAGTGAGATGATGAAGTGGGCCAAGCGCTGGCCTTGGAAGACAAAGAGCCTGATGTAAATCCGGGCTCTTCTCACTAGTGCTCTCACTTTGGCCATGTGGCTCAACCTCTCAGAATCTCAATTCTCCCTTCTGTAAAATGAGGGGTTGGACTCTGACCCTGCTGAGGCTGAGTGACTGGGATAGAAGGAAATTTTCAGTGAACATTCACGGATGCCTTCCTGAGTTGAATCTGCCCTGTGATTTCTCAGCCTCCTTGGCTGAGGTCTGTAACTCTAGTTGGGCATTTCTGGACACCACAATTTCTGGGGAATACAAGTAGAGCGAGGCCCAAGATGGGCAACTGAGGGCAGCTGTGGTTTGGTCAAGAGGCCCTTCGTGACCCAGTGAAGGAAGCAGTACAAATATTATTGCCCCGTTTTAGAGATGGGGAAGGTGAGGTGAAATGATTTGATCACACAGTAAGTAAGTTAGTGAGAAATCAAACCTAGATCTTCAGTTCGTTGCTTTTTCTAGAAGGCCAAGTTGTCTCTGGACTTCAAAAAACTGAGTTTGAATCAAAATAAACCCCCTGCGAGTCCTCTTCCTCTACTCCTCCCCTCCCTGCAGCAAGAGAGGGAGAAGGCTGGGAGTGGGGAGGTAGCAGTAGCCAGCTCTCTGAGAGCCATGGAGGACCCGGTGTTACCCCAGACTGCCCTCTAGTGTTGGGTGAACTCTATAACTGCTGGGCAAGAGTATTTTATTGACAGGGTGTGGTCCCTATTACTGAGCAAAGTGAGGTTCCTAGGCTGGAAGTTAGATGTCAGTCTAGTACTTTGCACATAGAAGGTGTTTAATAAATAATCAAAGAATAAATGCCACTTTGACAAAGGGAATGATGACTTTATTACTCACAGTTAAGAGTTTCCAGGCCGGCAATAATCACACTAATGCAACAAAAGAACAGAGAAAGAACATTTGAGAAGGAAACCAGCCCCGCTGCACTCGACTTCAGCTTTTCCTTGGACTCTCCTGCCTTTGAAGTCTTCTTGCCTGGATGCAGACGTTGGAAAATACCCCTAGCGAAAGAGAGGAGATTGCTCAGCCTGGCCAGGGCCCAAAAGAAAATGATCGGATTTGCTGACCATATATGTTTTCCTTGGGAGAGAGTTATTTTCATTTATCTGGTTGTTAAATCGAGATCTGGCAGTGGGACCAGTGGCAAGCATTGCACTGAAGCCAAGAAGACCAATTCCCCTCTCCCACCTAGGGTATTTCGTGGAAATTCCATTTTCCACTGGGAGTATCAGCCATGCTTGTGAACTGGTACAGTATTGAGGAGAGCTACAGGCAAGATATTGCCCCTTTACCAGGACAGGTTGGTGGTCCCTGAGCCAATGTACTGTGTGATTGATCAGAGGGGAGACCAGTCAGTCTGGGGCTCTTGGAATGCCGCAAGGAAGGCTGCCTCAAGTCAATTTGTTAATACAAATTCATTTTGTCTTAATGACAAAGTGGCTGGGTGGGAGGAGATGTCTTGGAGAGCACTTAGACCTCATGACAGACCTGGGGTGGGACAGAGGGCCCTGGATTGGGGTGAGAATTAAGCCTTCTGGTAGCTTCTGATCGGAACTGATTATTCTTGCCAACTAAATACTAAGTAAGACCTACTTCTCACACACGCTGGCTGAGAGATCCTGGGTAAGTCACTTCATTTCTCAGCATCTCAGGAAACCATCTAAAATGAGGATTTTTAATCTTCTTGGTGTCCTGGTTCCCTCTGGTGATCTGGCGCAAACTATAGTCCTCATTTAAGAATAACACTTTTAAATGCATAAGTAAAGGCCATCCCAAAAGTCTGCATGGATTTTGAATCTTAGCTTAAGTATGAAGACTTTTGGAATACCATGTATATAGCATCACAAATGAAAATAATTATATTGAAATAGGGCTATAATTTTTTTTTCTAAAAAGTTCATTGTCCTCAAGTTAAGAAGCCTTTCTCTGAGTCTCTAAGGGGTGGAGAAGGTGCCAATTTGTGCTGGTAAAGGTAGTTTCCTTACTGGAAACTTTACCAGTGCAATCACAACCTTGTTAAAGGCTTGTTAAACACTTCACCTCACCCCTCACCCCACCTCAAAGTAGCTGAGACCATATGATCACAGGTTTGGACACATAAGGGATGTTAGGGGATGTTGTCCAGCACTTCAGGAGTAATTGAGACTAAGGCTGAGACAGTAAGTGACTCGGCCACAACCATAGATACAGTGAGTGGTAGAGTCAGGGTTCAAGCCTAGGTCCTCTGAGCCCAGATCTAGCCTCTTTCTGAGACCTGCCGAAGGAGTAGGGGCTGGGGGCACCCTGTCTCAAAGCCCCGGCCGCCCTCTCTAGCTACATGTCAGAGTGCACTGTCTTTAACTTGAGCTCTGTGTGCTCTCAGGGCTGATGGTAGCTTACCACTGGTCTGCCAGGTTAAGAAGGGAAGAGAGCAGTCAATTAGATAAACAAATGAAAATTTCACCCTCCCCCAAATCCTTCCTCAACTGAAAAAAGAATTCCAAGAACCATTCTTGTTCTTTGAGAAGCAGAGCTCACTTCTCCCTCCTTGCCCTTCCCCTCCCAGGTATTCTTGTGCATAGTTTAGATTAGGTGACAGTAGGGATTCAAAGAAATAAACAGCAAAAACTATGAAATGAAAAAAAAAAAACCAACGGTAAAAGGCTGTGCTTCTGTGGCGCTAAGCGGTTCATAGGCTCCTGGCCTTTGAGCTGGAGGGGGCCATCAGGGTCACCCAGTAGCTCCTTCCCGTGTCAGTACCCCCAACATTCTTCCGTTAGTAGAAGGCGGGGCTTAGAAGAAACTCACGAATCTTTTGGGGACTCAGTAGAAAGTGCATTGGATCTCCCCGAGTTCCCACCACCGTGTTCTTCCTCACAGCAAAAATACTTAAACAAAGTCAACCAAAGCAGGGGCCATCTGACTGCGGCTACCACACTCTACATCCAGCGCCCCCACCTGGAAGAAAGTGTTTCTTTATCAGGCGGAGGGCCTGTCTATCGCTGCAGTCCAGCAGTGCTTTTTGAGGCTGTCATTGTTCACATCTCTGGACCCACATTATGCATAGTTTTCTCTTGGTTCCCCTTTCCCCTACTTTGCATCAGTTGATGCAAAGCCTTCCAAATTTTTCTGGATTCCACATATTTGTCCTTGGTTACAGTGCAACGATACTCTGTTACATTGATGTAACACAATTTTTCAGCCATTTCCCAATTGATGGGTGCCCACTTTGTGGTGCTATAAATATAGGGCCCTACTTCCTGTCACTGACCTCTTTGAGGGATGTGCCTAGGAGTAGGACCGCTGGGTCAAATGGTATATAAATAATTGAATGCCTTTTCTTGTGCGAATGACTTTCCAGGATTCTTGGAACACTTCCCAACTCCATCAACAATGCATTTATGTGCCCATCTTCCCACAGGACCTCCAATATTGGCACCCCCCACCCCAACTTATCATTCTTGCCGATTTGCCCACATTAAGGTGAAACCTTGTAGTTGTTTTGATGTGCGTATTTCTTATTAACAGCATGGAGCATTCACATGGTTATCAATTGTTTGCAATTTTTCTGAGTGTCAGTTACTTAACTCTTGTTTATTGTGGGATAAGAATCTAAGGCTAGACCTATGTCATGCTTAAAGAACAAAAATGTCTGTTGTAGGAAAGAACAATTAGTAAATTCCTGAATTAAAGTTTAGGGCAGCTAGATGGCACCATAGTGGATACAACACCAGCCCTGGAGGCAGGAAGACTAATCTTCCTGAGTTCAAATCTGGTCTCAGACACTTGCTGGGCAAGTCGCTTAACCCTGTTGCTTCAGTTTCCTCTTCTGTAAAATGAGAAGAAAATAGCAAATCATTCCAGTATCCTTGTCAAGAAAACCTCAGATGGGGCCATAGAAAACTGGACGTGACTGAAACGACGGAACAACAGCAACAAACAGCAGCGATGCTCGCTTCCTCATTAGTTCTCTGGAACCGTGGTTGGTTCTCATGTCGAACAGAGTTCCCAAGTCTTTCAAAGCTGCTTGTCATCACAGTATTGCTGTTATTGTAAAAATTGTCCTGGTTCTGCTCACTTCACTCTTTGTCAGTTCACATGAGTATTCGTAGGTTTCTCTGAAACCATACTCTCCATCATTTCCTACAGAACAGTAGTGTTCTATCACACTTCTATACCACACACATTCAGACATTCTTCAGTTGAGGGGCATCCCTTTGCAATCATAGAAAGAGCAGCTGTGAATATTTTTGTGCCTATGGGTCCCTTATTTCTTTCTTTGATCCCTTGGGACTATAGCCCTACTAACACATAAGCCAATGTCTAGATTTAAGCCATATTCTTTGCTGGGGGAGGGGATGAAACCAATTGGGGAAGGAGGCATCAATTCCTTGTATTCATTTCTTGTAAATCCTCTTGATTCCAATTCCAAAGATCATTGCCCTGGCAGGCAAACAATTAGGCAAGAATAGGGGCAGATCGATGCCTTTTCTCTGCCATCTGCTATCATTGTTCTGTGTTCTGGAGATGGCAGCAATCCTACTTTTCCTTTGATCCTCGTCTTTCCCCCTATATAGTTAAAAAGCCTTCCCAAACCCTTTCTTTCCATCCGTAGCATTCCTTTTCTGAGTGCTACAGACTCTATTCTTTCTTTTGCTTTGTTCTCTTGACTTGTGACCACCTCTCTTGGATCACTGTTTCAGGGAAAAGGCCACTGTTTCAGCCATGCTCTACTCCACTCCCTGTTCTCCATCCATATTTTTCCAGCTATCTCTTCTGCCTTGCCAGCTGCCTTATCTTTTCTCCTTCCAGTTCTGGAACCAAGAATGGGGATCGAATCAATCCTGCCACTATTTCTGCATGGCGTGTGTCAATTTACTCCTTATTAGATACTGGGGTGCAAAGGCAAAACAAGAAATAGTTCCTGCCCTCAATGTGCTTACAGGTATTGGAGCTGATGATCTCTAAGATCCCTTCCAAATCTGTAGTTACAATCTTTGAATACTCCATTGCCCTGTATGACTGATGGGAATTTTTACCCTGGATGTGTGTGATTGCATTGGTGGAGGGTATGCTCCATGAAAAAACCTCCCTCAATCAATTTGGAGAAGGGACTAGAGTTTTCAACCTTATCCCTTGATGGGGAAAAATTCCTTGAAGGCAGGGACTATGTTTTATCATTGTCTTTGTATTCTCAAAGACTAGTAAAT
Source organism: Trichosurus vulpecula (assembly GCF_011100635.1). Lineage (NCBI taxonomy): Eukaryota > Metazoa > Chordata > Mammalia > Diprotodontia > Phalangeridae > Trichosurus > Trichosurus vulpecula. Next base: position 2,177,528 of record NC_050579.1, read on the forward strand.
AGCCATATTTCAATACAATTATTTTCAATTGTAATACTATGTACACGGAGTTGCACCTTAATAGATGCTTGTGAATTGACTGTGGAAAGGTGTCTAGCACTCAGAAAGGTTATGATTTGCTGGGGATCACCAGGGTCAGAGATGGGACCTGAGTTCAGGGTCTTTCTGACTATGCGTGTGGCAGAGTTTTTCTTCACTTCGCCTTGCTATTCTAGGATCTATCAGAAAAGAGACCCAAGAGTTTCACAGTATAAGAAGGTTGGCTATTCAGTGGGCAGTATGACCTTAAATCAGTTTATCAGGAATAAGAAGTAATGGAAAGAGAGAAATGACTCATAACTGGAGATCCCCAAATGAATTATGGGTAAAAACAGGGACTATCTGGGAAAATGACCATAAAGAAAGCTACTGATTAAAAGACCATGCTGAGAAGTCAGCATTGCCAAACTCCAGGGGGAAACTGGGATTTTCTCTTGGTGGAAAAAATGGTCGCCACATGATGGTTTTGAGAAAGCATTTGAAAAGCCATTGGGGACTAAGGAGGTATCTGGACAAACATCTGCAGTGCAGACCCAAGGATGGATGGAGAGATGCGATGGGACAAAGAAGGAAGTGCCAAGAGAAGCCAGGGTTTGCTCGGTAAAACTGTGTAGTTTTCTTCCCTCCTGTGACTTTAGGCAGAGATGCGTCCTCCCCAGGTGGATTGATGGTGATGTTTCTTCTTTCCTATCTTTTGAAGAGAATGAAGTTGTAGCCCAGTGCCCAGATAACACAGTTGGATCCTCATCCTTACATGGCTCTTTGAATTCTAATCTGGTTTCCACATGTCATTTTCTTTTCAAAGTCATATGAGCCTTGCAATGAATAATTAATTCCTTGGCTGTTTTAAATGTGGTTGAGTTAAAGTGCTCTCAAAAAGCCTTTGCATGCTGATATATTTAGAATGTGAAGCTCTTTGGAATTCTTTTTAGTCTGATCTAGGACAGCTGTAATGTAAGATCTTTTAATACTGCTCCCCCCGCTCGGCATCCATGGATGCCAGGAAAACGTGGCTCCCTGAAAACGTGGTGTGGGATGAAGCAATGTTACTGTGTGTGTGTCTCGTTAGCTCCATGGAGGCAATCAGTGAGTCTCTGAGGTTAAGGTGGGTTTTGGTTACGACGTTATTAGAGAAACAAGGTCCTTAGGAAGCCTGACCTTAGAGCGTGTTTTTGACCAAGGGAGATTCTCAGAGGCCCTTTCTTCTCATGACAATCCACAAGTATTATTTATGAAATGCTTAACGTGCTAAGCTCTGGCAATACAAAGGCAAGCAAAAACACGGTCCCTCATCTCATTTTAAAGATGAGGAAACTGAAGCTCAGAGGGCCTAGGGGACGGCTAAGGTCACACAGCTAGCAAGTGGCAGAGCTGGGATTCGAACCCAGGCTCCAACTCCCAATCCAATGCTCTTTCTACTATAGGTGATGATAATCATGGAGACCTCAGAGTCCATCTTGTCCAGCTCCTTCATCTTATAGGAGAACAGAGGACCCCCAAGTCACACGGTCCACCCTTCCTCCTGCTGCTGAGTAATAACAGTTAGTAGCATTTCTATAATACCTTAAAATTCCAAGTGCGCCCATGTATTATCTCATTCGAGTCTCGGCACCTCCTATTTACCAGGCATTAGGGATGCCAGGGAAGGCAAACGATAGCCCCTGCCCTCAAGGATCTCACAGCCTGATGGGAGAGACAACGCAAACTGCTCGGCACAGACAAGACACACACCGGGTAAGTTCAGGGCAGGGGCAATCTCAGAGGGAAGGCTCCAAGACTGAGGAGGACTGGGAAGGCAGAGATGGACAGGAAGTGTCCCAGGCATAGGGGACAGCAAGCACTACCATTACCATTATTTTGCATATAAATCAACTGATGCCCATGGTGGTTAAGTGACTTGCCTAGGGTCACATAGGTAGTAAATGGCTGAGGTGGGATTCGAACTCAGGTCTTCCCATCTCTAGGCCCATTGCTCTTTCTTTCTGTAGTTCCATTTAACTACTTTGCCTGAGGCTGCAGAGTTGGGCAATGGTAGTGATGGAGTTTGGACCGAGGTCTTCTGTGGTCAAATCCAGCATGATTTCTACTGTGCCATACCGCCTTGCTAACGTTTCCTTAACATTTTGTTGTTCTTGTGGGCATGAGAACTCCCTAAGTCATCCATAACTTCCTATGACTTCTATTTGGAGAGGTGCTTGGGGCACTTTGTACATCTATCAATCTATCTGTCTGTCTGTCTGTCTGTCGGTCTGCCTGCCTGTCTGTCTGACTGCCTGCCTGCCTGTCTGCCTGTCTGCCTGCCTGCCTGCCTGTCTGCCTGCCTGCCTGTCTGCCTGTCTGTCTGTATACCTGTCTGCCTGCTTGTCTGTCTGCCTGTCTGCATACCTGTCTGCCTGTCTGTCTGTTTGTCTGTATGCCTGTCTGCCTGCCTGTCTGTCTGTCTGCCTGCCTGCCTGCCTGTCTGCCTGCCTGCCTGCTTGTCTGTCTGTCTGTCTGCCTGTCTGTCTGCCTGCCTGTCTGCTTGTCTGTCTGTCTGTCTGCCTGTCTGCCTGCCTGCCTGTCTGTATACCTGTCTGCCTGTCTGTTTGTCTGTATGCCTGTCTGCCTGCCTATCTCTGTCTGCCTGTCTGTCTGCCTGCCTGCCTGCCTGTCTGCCTGTCTGCCTGCCTGTCTGTCTGCCTGCCTGCCTGTCTGTCTGTTTGCCTGCTTGCCTGCCTGCCTGTCTGCCTGCCTGCCTGTCTGTCTGTATACCTGTCTGCCTGTCTGCCTGTCTGCCTGCCTGTCTGCCTGTCTGCCTGCCTGTCTGTCTGCCTGCTTGCCTGCCTGTCTGTCTGTCTGCCTGCCTGCCTGTCTGTCTGTATACCTGTCTGCCTGCCTGTCTGCCTGTCTGTCTGCCTGTCTGCCTGCCTGCCTGTCTGTCTGCCTGTCTGTCTGTCTGTCTGTCTGCCTGCCTGTCTGTCTGCCTGCCTGTATGCCTGTCTGTCTGCCTGTCTGCCTGCCTGTCTGTCTGTCTGCCTGCCTGCCTGCCTGTCTGCCTGCCTGCCTGCCTGCCTGCCTGCCTGTCTGTCTGCTTCTCTGTCTATCTTTCTATCTCTATGTATCTACATGTATTATATATGCATATGTTACACATGTGTGTGTGTGTGTGTGTGTGTGTGTGTGTGTGTGTGCAATTTGGCTCTTTATCCATAGCTCTAAGCTTCTTCTCTTTCTCTAATGATCTAATGATCCAGATCTAAATCTATTTCTTTGTCATCAGAGAAAACATCTTTTATGCTACATTAAATGTGATTAGAAAACAGCATGCAGGTCACAGACTCATCTTTTGCCGGGCACTCTATACTTCAGTTTCCTCCTCTTTAAAATCATGGAGCTGGACGAGCTGAGTGTCTCTTCTGGGAAATCCCAGCATGGAATGGCAGCCCACAGTGGTGTAAACTATACCTTCCTAGGCTGGCCCTGGACTGAGGTCTTTCATGTAGGTTTGACATGATGGCCAACATCTCTTTGCTTCACTTGTCAGTTCAATTAGAGTTCAACAGCACAAGGAATGACCATGTCAGCGCCATTTGTTGAAATGCTTATTTCCAGGAGGCTGTCATAGGAAAATTCATTTCCAAAGACTAGGAGAATTCTGGAAGAGCTTATCTTTCTGAAAATAGACTTTATTAATTAATTAATGTCCACATTCTCCTGTTTCCTCCAGAGTCTGCCAAGATTCCACTACTTCCAAGTGCCCAGAACTTTTAAGTATCCCTGATGAGAGTGCATCTCTGCTCTGGTCTGGGACAGTCACTCAGTCAGTCAACAAGCATTTATTAAATACTTTCTACATTCTAGGCACTGCACTACAGGCTGAGGATATAAAGAAAGGCTGTACAAGTCCCTGCCCTCAGGGATCTCACAGTCTAATGGGGGGGAGACAACATGGAAACAATTATGTTCATTCAAGATATAGATGGTGTAAAAGGCTGGTGATCTCGGAGGGGATCTCTCAGAGGCACTTATTGGAGGGAGGAAATGGAAAAGGCCTCCTGCAGGAGGTGGATTTGTGTTGATCTTGAAGGAAGCCAGGAAAACCGTGAGGGCAGAGGCGAGTAGGGAGAGTCTTAAAGTATGGGGCACAGCCAATGCAAAGTCTTGGAGATGGGAGGTGGAGTGTCATGTATGAGGACCAGCAAAGTGACCAGTGTAGCTGGATTGCAGAGTGTGCGGGGGTGGAGTTAAGTGGAAGGAGCCTGGGAAGCAAGGAAGCCAGGTCTCGGTGGTGAAGTCTTTTCTTCCTTCTGTAGTCAGTAAGCTGTGAATGGAGCAGATTTGTGGCACTTTGATGGCACTGGATGGTGCCAGCTGGTCCTCATAAGTTCTGGGACACACCCATTTTACAGGCCAGTCCACTGTAGTCTCTTGCTTGACTCAGAGTGGTGGCCATTGTCTAGGGTACCACAGACATCAACAAAAGTTCCATCCATATCTTGGCTGCTCCCTGGTGTCTGCTTTCCAGCACTGGTGGGCACAATGTCTTCCCTAATGCCTCTCCTTAGTGCCCAGTCCTCCATTGGACTGAGGACACAGAAAAAGCTGGAACTGTGGACCCAACTTCCGCCATGGTGGAAGATAAGGAGGGGGATGGTGCCTCCCTGTCGAGAAGGAGTGGCTGGGGGCCTGGGAGGGCACCAGCTGTTTGGGCAGGATGATGTGTCCAAGGATGCAGAGCAGCAAATGCAGCTGGTGTTTGCAGGAGCCCGAGTGTTTGGGGCTACAGGAGGAGAGACATCTGGATGGTCTATCTGCCCTGCAAATGAACTTGTCATGTATTGTCCCTCCCAATTAGCATGTGAGCTCCTTGGGAAATGGAGTTGTCTGGTTTTTTCTCTGTGTCCCCAGCACTTAGCTTAGTGCCTGGCACCGAGGAAGTAACTGAATAACTTTACATTAATTAGTTCATATGTCCATATAGTAATGGCAAACGTGCAAGATTTGGAGCCAGAGGTCCTGGGTTTGAATTCTGGCTCT